>NW_028278862.1:0-254121 GCF_059751315.1 Micrasema longulum
TTAGCTTTGTCGCTAGACAGCTCCAATCCATTTAATCGTCCTTCTAGTACATATTTATCGAGAAGTCTAGATTCTTCTTCAGACAGAGACTTCTTGTTCTTGAGCCGAGCTTCCGAAATGGTTCTATTTATAGGTATACTTCGAAACTTACTAGTGACAGCTCTGTGTGCTCTTTCGTGAATTTGCATGTAGGATTTAGTGGGCATGAGTGAGCTGTTACCCATGTACAGAGTCTTAGCAACTCCCCAAGTCAGCTCTAAGGGACAAGATAAATTTTCTAAGGGGTTAATTATATCAGAAAACACATTTTGAACTTTGTCAATGTTTTCTTCAATATTTTTAACTTCGTTTTCGTAATCAATGGTATATTTGCTCATGGCTGCTATACACTTTTCAACAGTAAATGTATTGAACTCGGGAAGCCCATCGCTGCGGAGAAGGCTGTTTTTTTCATTTGAATCTTCGCCTATTTCTGGGACACTAAAATTAAAAAATAAATGGCGAATGTAAGCTCTTCGACCCACAAAGTTAGCAGTGGTAGATAACAAAACTTATTTTACAATTACAAATAATTTTAATAATTTTTTTTAATGAAATAATCATCATTTTGGTGTATCAAAATAAAGTTATCTGTGCTATGGAATGAAAACTTCAGAAGATTTACAATAAAGTATTCAAGCAAAAAAATAAAGATCATTTACAAAACACTGCACAGTGAAATAAATTTACTGTATTTATGGATTACTAGCTCAAATAATTTATAATACATGGTATGTGTATTAATTTGTGAAAATATTAACCAAACCAAAGTACTTACAGCACTATGTATCCATTGCACCTTTTGTTAAGAAGAAAATTATTTTTTCTCATAAGCAGTCGCTTACTGCAGAATGATAGAGCCATTGCGAAAGTTTGCAAAAACTACTTAAGATACTATTTTCCGACCAGAATTCGAGGTTCAAGATCGCGCAATTCAAGATGATTTTTTGACATTAGACATAGACATAGACAATAAAGGCAATTTTAGACGACATTACGTTATGCCATTTTTTATGGTGTAACAGATTTCTGTAATATTTCCTTTTTCTAACCCATAGATGGCATTAGCGTTTAGATTCCTACTTAAGCGTCCAATAATAATTAAAATATTATTTATCTACCTACTGATAAATAATGAAAACATAATAAATAATATATTATTCCTTTGTATGGTACGAATTAATTGCCAGACATAATTTATTATTTGGTCAAATTTCCTTCGGACATCATTATTGAAAGTAGGAAAATCACAGGAAAACAAGAAATGTCTATTTATATCAAAAATATATGTAGGTAGATTATTAATTTATAAAAGAATGGGTAAATTGGTTATAAAATTATTATTATTACTTTTATTTTAAATTTATTTACAAACTATTAAGAATTACACGCATTAATAAAATAATTCTTTGTTAAATACATTTTATATTACAATATTTGAGTTTGTCCAAATATTTCTAAGAGAACGACTAAAGAACGAAAAAAGACTACAAATATTTGGACAAACTATTAAGACATTACTATTAATTAAGATTAACAAATTACAACAGGGATGGAGAATACCTTAAAGAAGGGAATTTTATTTATTTCAGAAAACATAGAGTCATACATAATAAATATTAAAAACAACATTTTTTTAAACATAAAAAGACCAATTAAGTTAACATAAATTATAACTAAAATCAACAAATGGAAGAATTGAAGAAATATGGATGTTCATACATAGGCAAAATGGTTAATGTATAGAGAGTGTAAAGTGGCCACTTAAACCAGCCAATGACAGGTCATAAGCCCTGTAAATGCTTAGACTTCCACATTCCCTTCTTTATTCTCCATCCCTGTTGTAATTTGTTAATCATATTATATTTTTAATGATAATATTGTTAAGGTTTTCAGTCTTTTATTTAGTTTTGTCTGGTAGTTAATTATTTACTTCCGATTTTAATCATTTCCGTATTCACACCCAGTGGTGCACAGGGCACTGCATTGGTGATCCGATTGCAGCGTATTTTGATGATTATTGTTACACGGAAGATAAGGTGATCAGTATTACGCTTCAGGTGCCAGTTCAGAAACTTAGAAATATTGCAGTGTAAAGCGTAAAAAAGCGCGTAAACGCGCTAACCACTAGAGAAGAATTATTTCCACTCAATGGATTTAGAATAATTAGTTGTATTTTCAAAATCAATATGGATATTATAGAGAAGTATTTTTTCATACGTAAATGTAAAAAAGAAATTCAATAAAAATACGTTCATAGAAAAACGCGACGTGTTTGGCCTTGGTTGTTGTGACGTCAAGATTCGTGATATTGTTCGACACAAATTTCAATGGCAGGAACAAATAAACATGAATCGTGACGTATTAGGGGCGTGGCCACTGGAATGACCGTTTTCGCGGGAATTCAAAATTAGAAATTTAAAAGTATTTTTTATGCTACTAATACATAGCAAAAAAAAAAATTTTACTGGACAGTATTTCATAGACCTTTATTACTTTAAAAGCGTTTTTAAAAAACGTGATATTTTCCAATTGAAAATCATTGTATTTTGAATAAGCATTGTTTTATATAAAAATACACGAAAATTGACTTAATAGAGTATTGCCAAAAAAGTTTTTATTGAATTACTCTAGAAAATACCAAAATTACGTGTACTCGTACATACCCTTCTACCTGGGCATAATTCAGTTACTCCGCCTGTGATGTCACAAGTTCTCTACGGCGAGTTCTGCTGATTTGTGAATTGGCTTCCAGTAAACTAGAAATCTATTACAACACTCTATTATTGGTTGATTCACAAAAAAACTCGTGACGTCATTCAAAACAGTCCATTTAAATTAAAACCATTTTGATTCATTCTTCCATACATTTTCAAGAAACTTTGCCGTATAATTAAATGCTCTAATTTTTACCGCGTGTAAGAAAACATTTTTATATCCAATTTCCGGTAGCGCTGAACTTCCCCATTCACGTTTTCAGTATTTTTAGTTGAGAGTATCCATGTCGAAAACACTCGTCCAGAATTCTGGTTTTATTTTACACAGATAATTGACAAATATTAGGGGTGATTTTGTTGCTGGGTAAAATTGTTGTAAATGTATTATTTTATGTAAAATTATTGAAGAGTGATTTTTCAAAGTGGCCTTACTAAAAAAATATCGTTTAGAGAAAAACATTTATTTGTGTTCTATCCGTTTTTACCAGATCAAGTATATTTGACATGTCAAACTAATTTTAGACTCGGGTCGTGCAAAATACACTAAATACGCTTTAGTAATTTGCCATCATCAATATTCTTATTGAAATTAGGTTTTTTGGGGGCATTTTGAGAAAATATGTGAAATTTGTGAAAAAATATGTGAAAAAGACTTATTTTATTTTATTTGGGAAACCAATAGTTCTACATACATATTTATAGTAAACAACAGGTATATTGTACTAACTTAGAACCAATAACAGATTTCTACAAATTGTATAAAACTAGCAAAGAAAATATAATACATATATAATTTACATATTTAAAAAAAAAAAACTTTTTTTTTAAATATAAAAATACCTCTTGAGTGGTAGGCAAACGCGCTGACCATTAAACTACGAGGCCGACAAAGCGCTGATAATACGATATATAAAAATTAAAAAAAAAAAAAAAAACATTTTGCCTTTAAGTTTAATAGATTTTATTTAATGCACAAAAATACAGAATTTTATCATAGAGCACAATTATGTTTTTTTTTTATGTTCCGACTTGTTAGAAAATTCCGTGTTAAGTCGGGACTCTTCTATATATAAATCAAAAACATTTATTAACAAATTAAACAATTTACAAAATAATTAAAACAATATACAAAATAATAATTAAAAAATATAAATAATAAAAATTTATACATGTCGAAAAATGGAATGCAGAAAAGTTATACAACAATATATGGCAATATGTTATTAAAAATTTATAGTAATTTTATCATTCAATTCGGTAATTAATTGATAGTAAAAATAAATACAAAATAACACAATAAAGTAATAATAGTAACACATTTACAAATATGGTAGAATATGTCATTTATAAACATAATAATAAAATTAAAATATTAATTAATTAATAAAAAAATACATTTGATTATAAAATACAGTTTATTAAAAAATATTTTTTTTTAATAAAACCACAGAACTTTCTCGTGGAAACAACATAATGGAAAGTTAGCGGGAGTATATTATTTAAAAATACAAACAAAAACAGATTAAAACATTAATTAATATCATTTAAATTATATCCTCATCTGAACTACATGCATCACCATATTAGCTTTTTTTTAAAAACAATACAAAATAAATACAATGCACCTGCATAAAAAGGTTTGTTAAATAGAGTTAGATTAAATTATAATTATTATTTCCAATTAAAGCATCTTCTATGTGGTTGTTAAGAGTGAGAAAATAAATATCGATCTCAGAAAAAAAAATGTCTTGGCTGTATCCAGGAGTCTCCTCCACTCTTGCCGGTCTGCTGCCCTTCCTCTTCAGTTCCTCAGTCCCAACTTTGTCGTATCCGCGCTGATGCAGTCCATCCATCGCCTTTTGGGCCTTCCTGGTCTTCGTCGCCCTTGTGGCACAGAGAGAGTTAGGCGTGGGCGTCTGGGAGAAGATGCATTCTAATTATTGTTTGTGCTTGATATACGGCAACGGCAAAAGTACGATCTCCGAATCTAGTTTTGGAGAGCACAGGATGTCGACAAGTTTTTCTCTGCCTGAATCGAATGCTGATCTGAGAGTAGATTTTCTTTGACATGTATTTGCCCTAATATAAAGTTCCGATAGATCTTGGAGCCATTTCATGAAGGGGTTTGAATACTGTCCAGCAAAGCTTGTATTTTATTGTCTTTGTGCCTTTTAACCAGTGCAAATCTCGAAGATGTGAGAATATTTTTTTACTCCCGTAATAAGCCTTGCTGCTGCATTGAAAACAGATTGAAGTTTATCAGTTTGGTATTTTGGGAGATTTGCGTATATTCCATTATAGTAATCTAGACGCGAAACGACATAAGAGCGATTGCAGTTCATTCTGAATACAGTTGCCAGGTTGATCTTTGGGGTATTAAAGTACGATCACATTAGAACCATTGCGCGTTGCTTCGAAGTATTTACTGGATACATTTCCCAGAAAGGGTCGATTACAAGCTGTGCTGGTTAATGCATAAGGCAATGCATGACGCGGCTCTTTAATACCTCAAAACACTCAGTATTCCGGACGAGCTGGCAGATAGGCGCCTTACTCTCCGCTCCGCCTCCCGTTCTGCTGTGATACAACCTCATTTACGCAACCGGAGTTCCAACTTTGGCGATCGGGCTTTTGCAGTAGGGACCTTTGAAATAAAACGCCCTGCCTCCAAAAGTACGAACTTGTGCAACGGAATCGTTATTCTGGAAAAAAAACTTATTGATTTGAGAAATCGTTTCTTTACTTGAAAAGTTTTACTGTTTAAATGTAAAGCCATGTAGTACAAACATGATAATATGTATTACATGCTTTGTAAAATCAGTCTGTAAGTAAATAATAATGAAGAGTTAGCCTATAGATAGACTTTTTAAATATTTTTGATTAAGTATAATATACAGCGCCCTTGGAGTGATTACTCACGAAAACGTAGCTAGAAAAATTGACAAAATTTATTATTATTATTAGAGTCCAGTAGCGTCCATTTTAAAGTTTGGATTTTACGCTTTACTCAGTAGGTATAACAGGAAGGGCTTATAATCAATTTAGTGTGGGGCGAACCTAACTTGGCGCACACCTGGACAGCTCGGTCTTATATCAGAGCAGAGCGTGTCTACGTACAAATCCTTTGGATTATGTCCCTGTACAGTGGAGCAATTTCCTACTGAATGGGATGGCGGATGGCTATAGCCGACTCATAAAAGACTCTTTCATCAACTCCTGTCTGTGAAATATCATCAAAGAATGATCGATGTTTCCTTCGAAGACATTCGGCGATAGTGATTCATGAAATTTATAAAAAGATAATGCTAGGACTCCTTATAAAAAAAGTAACGACAACGATTATAATAAACTATTATACATTTTGATATAATAACTTATTTTTTATTTAAATATTATATTTTGAATTTTATGATAGGTACGACATGTTTTCCTGCTGACGAAAAGAACTGAGCGACAATTTTGAGAAAAAAAACTTTTCAGTTTACTAAAAAAAAATGTTTTCGTCGTAGTATACTGACATTATTTATTCAAAAACAAACAAACCATCACGCCGTTTCCCCGTAAGGGTAGGCAGAGAGGATAGAACGCCACAACACTCTATCTTTGCATACAGATCTCGCTTCCTCTACATTCATACATCTTCTCATGCACGCGCGCCGATTATTCCGACTTTTGACATGTCCATCTTTAAGTATTTGTTGGATTTGGTCATGCCATGTCTTTCTCGGTCTTCCTCTATTTCTGCATCCATCAACATTCGCATTGTAAATATTCTTAGCCGTTCTCTCGCTGTCCATTCGTTCTACATGTCCAAAACAGCGCAGAGCTCCTTTCTTGATTTTGTCGATAATGCTTGTCTCAGACATTATTTATTCAGTTAGGCAATAACCTTTATAAAATATTAATTATCGGATACGTTATATATTTTAATAGAAACTATTTTTTAAAACGATGACGATATTTTAACTAGAAACATTAAATAAAAATGCCATGAAAAATAATGTACCTACTAATGTACTTATGTTAATATAGGTCGTATTTTTCTCCCAGTAACAGATAGTGTTTATAATCACTAAATTAGGTAGAACAAAAATTATTAAAATTATAATATTCATGAACGCGAAAAATATAATTACATTATAATTCATATTAATGTTTGTATAACGAATTGTCAGAATAATAAAACGCGCATCTGTGTTAAGTTCAATTATTCCTTTTATTTACTAAGGGCAGGTACTAGAAAAGTCAGAATCTAGAATTTTATGATTGATTTGTAAATAAACGCCGCTCTAATCTTCCAATAAGCCTGATGATAAAATAATGTTGAGAAAATGAGGCAAATTAGACACAAATAATATTATAAAAGGAATTATTATTCTACCAAACAGCTCAGTTTTTCTGCAACTACATTGCGGTTTGAACGGCGTTGTTTCTATTATTCTTATCACATAATAACTAAAGTTGTCATAATATCATAAAATGATTGCTTCGCTTTCAAGTGAAATGGTCGCACTAGATTTTTTGACGGTTGTTTGGTCAGGACTAATATGCAACTTACTCGATGATCAAAATAAAATATATTTTTTTACCACAGATAAAACATCTGATAATGTGGCAACGGACACGATTCTTAAGATTTTAGAAAATCGTTGCAATTTTCAAGTTAAATGTATCAATATTGATGAAAGGTGTAGTATATTCATTATTTGAATTAAAATCATATGACCCGCATTCTAACAAAAGATAATCTTTCAAAATTACATTTAAAATTTATAGGTTGATCGCTGCCGCATCTACCGGGGAAACAATTGCACCAAGTAACGCTATTGTGTTGGTTAAGGATTTAGAAGATGCCTGGAATATTCTCAAACTATTAAGACAAACATTTGAAAACAAACTCGATAAGGAATCGTTTTTGATTATGACTCCACCTGGAACGCAAATTTTAGACCCCGAGAGGTTCCTGCGTAAAGTGTGGATTGAATTGGTTTATTTTAATGTACTGATTGCAAATTCATATCATGATAACTCCACGTTTTTAATGATGGTCAGTATCGATAATCCATACTTCATATCCCCCGATGTATCAGAAATCGCTCATAAGACGTTCGCATTCACAGCTGAAAGTGAACAAGCCGATTGGGTTGAGCTGAAATCGTTCTTTCAAAATCGAATAAAAAATCTTCGGGGATATCCAATTAGAATCACAATGCACGAATTTACGGGGCTTTCTGAACCTCTGAGAGACAAGGCGGGTAGTTTGATACGTTTCGTGGGAAGCGAGGGCGATGTGGTCAGTGAATTCGCGAGATTTTTCAATTTCACTCCAATTTACAGTTTACCCAGGGATGGCATCCTTTACGGGGGAGTGACAAAGAATGGATCATTTACCGGAGGATTAAGAGACGTGGAAGATGGAGTGGCAGAAATATTCGGCAATCGCAGGAAATTTTCAAATGATACTTTCAAAAAGTCGCAGTTTTTACGTGCGCCATATCAATCGTCCCTCGTCATTGTGGTCCCCAAATCTCTTCCAGGAATTAACGTCATCGGAACCTTACTAAGTGTATTAGATGGAACTGTATCCAAACTTTCCATTGTATTTATAACATTGATCGTAATAGCATGGACAGTTGCAAAATTTTACCGGAAAAAAGGTGAAACTCAAAACAGAGCTGTCGCGTCTCAAAAAATATACCAAGAAACATTTGTCGAGGTGTTAACCGACTGCATTTGTATCATTAACAACATATCTTTTTTGCCACCCAAACACATGTACGAAAAAACCTTTTTTATAAGTCTCGGTATTTGGGCGATCATGTTTACGAACATATACATAAGCACGATCACAACGAGCCTGGCAGTGAGGGAGAGTACCGAGATTGATACTTTCGAGCAACTCGAAGAAGCTGATCTGAAGATCGGCTGCATGAAGGATTCTTTCAGCGAGCTGCCGAGCGGTTCGTCGAATGATTCCCACAACTCAGTTCGCCAAAGATTGGCCAAAAGGTTATTTCTAATCCACAATCCACTCGGCATGCCGGAACGCATTGCGTATGTCAGAGACGCCGCGGTTATCTGTCCGCATTATGTGGCGATTTCTCTCGTGGAAGAATCGATATCCAAAGACGGAAGAGAGTTGCTCCATGTGATGAAGGAACCGGTAAACACGATGTATTCCTCTCAGGTTGTCCGAAGAGGGTTTCCACTGTTAGGGAAGTTGGAAAAGGTTCACGGTTACCTGGCGGAAAGTGGTCTCCTGTATTACTGGGAGAAGAGGAAAGCGTACGAGTTCACCCTGAAAAAGTTTCATCGACGATATTCAGACTCCTCGTCGCCATCTCCGCTAATTTTAGAAAACTTTAGGTTTGCTTTAATTTTATGGGGAACTCTGATGATCATATCATGTTTAATATTCATTATGGAGCTGACTCACAAGAATTCCGATTCTTCAGATATCAAGATGTTTCCTTTTCACTTGTAATAATTGCCTTATATATTAACCAAAGCTCATATCAGAGCTTCAGGACGCGAACCTGACTAGGTAGGACGCACAGGAGCTGGCTGCCGACAGAGATGTCTGGAGGCCCGGATTGTGGGAAGAAAAAATTAAGTCGTCATAAATTTAATTACTATTTCTTTATCGTTTTCAAGTTGTACCAAAAAGTTCATTTATTAGGTATTCTTAGAAAAGCTCATTGCTAAACAAAACGTATCCGCATCAGAGTAATCCCCAATAAATTTAGCAATAAGAAATATTGATTTGTGTTGTTTAAAATACCTCTTGCCCCAGAGACGGCCCGTGGGGCGTAAAAAGGTGAGGAAGATAGTACTCAGTAGTGGTGCGCACAACCGATTGATGGGAAGAATTGAAAAATTAAAAACGGAAAAAATCGATTTACCGATGAACAGTTATGATTTAAAATACAAGGTTATTGAAATAACCGATTTATGAAAGTAATGGAATATCTCAATGTCGGCATTATTGCCTAAAAATAATTTCTTCCTACCTACCCAAACCATTCAGTTTGTGAAAAGAAGAAGTATATGGACATATTCTAGTAATGTAATTTTATTATTATACAGGACATGTGCATATAAACATTTTTAAAAAAACTCAAGTATTCAGATAGTTACATTTCAATCTTGATTTTAATGTAAATAAAGAGGAGCGTCTTTGACATTAGTGGGTAAATTATTCCACAATTGACCAGCTACTACTGTGAAAGAGGAAGCGATGAACGAGTATTAAAAGAGTTCTCTCTTTACTAGAACGAAGAGATACCCCATATTTTTATATAGGTTGGAAGAGCCCTCTCAGATAAACAGGCGAAGTGGAATTATTCAAAATATCATGTCAGTTTTTTAAATACGGACTATTATTGGTATAATCGAATAACTCCACGGTATAAATAATCGAATTACTCTCTTGTAGTTAAACATTATCATTATCATCATCATTAGAGCCGTACTTACCATATGTTCAGTTGATCCAAAGAACCAGGGGAGGGGAGAATAACACGATCGTATTAATTTATAAACGTGTATATATTTGTCCCTTTTCAGTAGGCTAGTGACAGGCGCTAGCGCCTCTTAGATCCGGCGCTGATCATCATTCTATGGCTGCTCCTTAGTTGGAGCATAATATGATGTCGACAAACAACTCCTAAGTCTCTTTGTCTACAGCCAGCTTCTGTGCATCCTCCCATGTCTGGTTTGCGTCCCGTAGTTCTGTCTGTTCGTTTCTTGTACATGTTTCTTCATCTAACTGCTTTAATTGGCCTAGGCCGTATATATTATACTAAATAAATAAAATAAGAGCTGCCGACGATCTGTCAGCTGCAGACGTCCAGGAATAAATATATTTAAATAGTAATCGTATATCACAAAAATAATCGAATATTACAATTACGAAAAAAAAATCAAACGATCCGGTTGAAAACACTATTTAACTATTCGTTTACAAATACAATCATTCGGTTACGAAAACAGTAGATTTTTATTCGGTTAAAATAAATAATTTAGGGATGAATTGTATTAAACTATTCGATTATTACAACTTGTTATCGGCATTTTCCTCGTACTCGTCCCCTATGCCGGGTATGGGTGGGGGTCTCTTGGGCCAAAGCTCATTTGAATAAATCGGAAATAAATTATAGACTTAGTCGACAAAGCAATCAGTGAATGGGTGCCTTTAGAAACAAAAACAGAAAAGCAGACCTAAAGGGGTTTAGAGTTAGGAACAATATTACAGGCTAATTGCCAATAAAAAGAACCTACCACCGCCTGCTTTGATATATACATAATTGAAATATTAAGATATTCCGCGATATCTTCGATCTTTCGAGGGTTGTGCTTAATGAGGAAGTTCATCCTTGCGGGAAATTTGATACAAAAATGTATTTTTACACTCTGTAAAATTTAGAGCATTAAAACGGACGGCGAAGTTTCAAGAAAATGTAGGGAAAAAAAAATATTTTAGTAAAAATGCACTGCTTTGCAAGGCGTCACTAGTTGTCCGAATCAACCGAGTGGGTTGTGATAGGTTTCCAGTCAACTGTCGAATCAGCAGAACTCATCGGGAAGACGGGAACGTCACACGACGTCACACAGGAGGTAATTTCAGAAAAACAAAACTTATAAGTAAAAATTAAAAAAAAAACAAACTTAATTGAATATTCTATTAAGAAATAATAAAAAACAAAAGACGATTGAACATCACTTTCGGCCTCGTGGTGTAATGGTCAGCGCGTTAGCCTGCCATGCAAGAGGTCTTAGGTTCGCTTCCCTACATGGTTGATATGAAATATTTATTTAAAAGGGTGTTTTCACACCAGAATATTTCATAGTCCCTGGACTGGTACCTGAAGCGAAAGACTGATCATCTTATTTCCATGTAACAAAAATAATCAAGATACGCTGCGATCGGTGTACCAATGCACCTGTGCGGAAAGGGAATGATGATGATAATGAACATCACTTTTATTTATTTATTATTTTACAGCGTTTTGTAATATTTTTTCAATATTAAAAATATTGTTCTCTGACGGGTATGTCCCGTGCCGAGGGAAACATTATGCATAGCTTATATCCACAGTAAACTAAATATTACTTCTACGTTTATACTTTGACTAATACTTCCTATTTCTTTACCTATTTGGTCTGATCCATTTCTCAACCAGTGCGAAGCCCTCCCCCATTATCCACTTCTTTATAGCAATAAGGAAGTTCAATGGTTTTCATTTTTTTATTTTATTTGTTAATAGAATATTAAACTAACACAACATTTTTTTTCTTATGTATCATATTATCAGCGCTATGATTTTTTTAAATTTATTTTTTCATTAGGAATAACCCGCTATGCCTCTATTTTAAGGCTTATCAGCAGGTGGGATAGAGGGGATATGGAAGGAGGTAGTGAAAAATACACCACAACACACAGACCAATTGAGAAGAAAATCTTTCTTGGATTCTTTTCTTGCAACTGGCGGGAATCGAACCCAACCAAATCGATACCAACTGCTCCACGGCGTCTGACGTTTAAGTTATGTATTTTTGAAATTACTTCGCATGTGATGTTTTAAGTTTGTTTCTCCTTCTTATCGTAGAGTTCTGCTGATTCGTCAGTTGACGTACCGGAAACCTGTCACAAATCACAACTCGCTCGGTTGATTCGGAAGAGCAAGCGACGTCATGCAAAGTAATTCGTTTTTATTGGAATCATTATCAATATTTTTTTCATACATTTTTAAAAAACTTCGCCGTACAATTTAATGCTCTAATTTTGACCGTGCGTAAGAATACATTTTTTATATCCAATAGGGCTGAACTTCCTAACTTTATAATAATTACGACGTACTTATTGTCCTAATAATTATTGCATTATCGGCAATAATGGCAATAGAAGTAGGTTGCACACTTTAATCGGAAAGTAGATCAGTCAGTCCGTCGCGTCAGGGTGGAGTATTTAGTAACTCTAGTATTTGTGTTTTGTTTAATAGGAAGTATGATTTTTGAATCCCTCGTTTAAGTTACATACCCTTTTGAAATCTGCTCATAAATTTAATGAGGTATTTTAAAGGAGTCCTGGTGCCGACCCTAATTTGTGGGAGAGAAGTATGGAATTGGAAAAACAAGGATGAAAGTAGGCTGACAACTGTCGAAATGCTATCACTCAGGCAAATGTGTGGTAAAACGAGAATGTTTTAAAAAATGCTTTCCCCCTCTGTTGCAACAAATTAGGATTATTATTATATATTTAATTGGTTGGAGTTCTGTAAGTTTATATTAAAGTAATGAATAATTTTCATTTAGCCGACCGTTGAACGCACCACCAAGTATCAAGTCAACAACAACCAGCATCTCACGCTTCGAAACAATTTATTTTAATTAATTAAAAATGCAACGCAATTTAACGTTGGTATGGCTCTGATTTGATCGCATAAATTCATGTAAACTAATTTTGATCTCTCTCAAAACGAATTGCGTTCTGTAGTTATGATAAAATTTACATAAAGGAATTATGTATCGGTATGAGTTATACGTTATACGACATGGGTAAATATTATGATGTTTTAACTAACGCGTCGTTTAAGATAAATCGAATTATTTACGACGGTAAAATAATCCTGAATATTTATTTATTTATTTATTTTGTTTATGAACGCCCGAAGGGCATTACAAAAAAATAAATACTCAGGATTATTTTACTATCGTAAATAATTCGATTTATCTTAAACGACGCGTTAGTTGAATTATCGAATTATTCACTTAAACCAGACAATGACAAGTCATAATCCCTGTAAATGCCTAGACTTCCATTCTCCCTTCTCTAAAATGTTCTCCATCTCTGTTGTAATTTGTTAATGAAAATTAATGTTCTCCAAAATTTATATTTCCAGTTCTAATTTTTTTAATTTGATTTATTCATACAAATACACATATTACAAGAAAAATTGTGAATGTTACACAATGTGTAAAGTGGCCACTTAAACCAGCCAATGACAGGTCATAAGCCCTGTAAATGCCTAGACTTCCATATTCCCTTATTTAAGGTATTCTCCTTTCCTGTTGTAATTTTTTAATCTTAATGACTCCCGAGGGGGTGAAATCCAGTCTTTTGTCTACAAACATTTGGACAAACTCAAATATTGTAATGAAACCAACTGGTCCAAGAAGAAGTTTAAAAATTGAAAAATTGTTTTCAGGCATTGCCTAGTATGTAAAATAATTCAGTCAGATGAATTTCTTCACAACAATAAAGGTTTCAGTTCTTTAACTTCACTAAAATCAACTAATGGAAGAATTAAAGATATAGAAACATAGGCAAAATGGTGAATATTACACAGTGTGTAAAGTGGTCATCTAAACCAGCCATTGACAGGTCATAAGCCCTGTAGATGCCTAGACTTCTATATTACCTTCTCTTAAATGTTCTTCATCTCTGTTGTAATATGTTAATTAGATTATTATTTTGCACCATATCTCAAAGAAAAATTATCTCATTTCCTACTTTTGTTAGTACAATAATAATGTACATGATAACTTAACTCAAAATCTTGATTAAGATATTTTAATGGTCTAGTTTTAGAGTATGATATTTCAAAAACACGACTATAAACACAATTTCCTTATAAAATTTAATTTTTAAAACATTTCATTTTAAAAACAAATTACAAAAAACCACAGTTAACTAAACACATTCTTTAATTTCTTTCGGAGAAATGAAACTTTAAATTGAATTATCTCAGAATGCTATTTTTCGACTTGTCATAGTCCAAAACTAGGGGTGCGAATTAGTAAATACTCACAATATAAAATTGCTCTTAAAAATTGATAGTGGAGGTGGGTTGCGCACGGATCGACGAGTGGATCAAGCCAAATAGGTAAAAATTTGTGTACTGTTTATGAAATTTGGTCTTCGGGTCTATAAAAATTAGTTATGTTTTTTATGATTATTTTAGTTTATATTGCTTATTATGTTAATGATAATACGATTAGTTGCGTTTTTATTTTATTATTATGTTAACTTTGTTAAATAACTAATTTAAAGCATATTTTACTTATTGTAAAATGTTTCCCTCGGCACGGGACACCCCAGTGAAAGAAAATTATTCTGTATAAAAAAAAGAGTACAAAAAATGGAAAAGTATAAATAAATAAATGAATCTCTTCACAACAATAAATGTTTCAGCTCTTTAACTTCACTAAAATCAACAGATGGAAGAATTGAAAAAATATGGATGTTCAAACATAGGAAAAATGGTGAATGTTACTCAGTGTGTAAAGTGGCTACTTAAACCAGCTAACGACTGGTTATAAGCCCTGTAAATTCCTAGAGTTCCATTTTCCCTTCTCTAAAATGTTCTTCGTCTCTTGTAATTTGTTCATCTTAATGACTCCCTAGGGGGTGAAATCCAGTCTTTTGTCTACAAACATTTAGACAATCTCAAAATATTGTAGTCAATTTTCATTCCTAAATTTATGGAGAACGTATTTTTTCACATTGATTTAAAATGTTTCAAATCATTTCTTTTATTTCTTCAGGTAACTCATTGTACAAACCTTGTACAATAAGTTTCAAAGCTCTATTTTTCTTCTCAAAGCTAATTTTTTTTATCTGTAGATTCGTATGTATGGCATTATATTTTTCATATGTTTAAACAGCTTAATTATTTTATGGATGATAATTGCATAACTACGTATATTTTATTTGTTGTTTTACTGTGAGAAAGCCAATTTCCTTGTACATTATTTCTAAATTTAAATATTTTAATATCAATTTTATTTATTCATATATATGTACATTACAAAATGGAATATCTTAATTCATACATATAGAAATAATTAAAATAATAAGGTAAAATTAGGTATATATTTAAATAACACTGAAGTATATTAATATTTAGAGAAAAATATGTTAAAAAATTAAAATAATCTTGTAACGAAAGACTCCCTCAGAGACGTGAAAAATGTCAATGTCCAAAGTAATATTGTTCAACATAGAGATAGCCCTTCCAACAGGCATAACCATTGGCAGGTTGGTCCCGTATATTGGAATGAGAAACAGTCTATGCTGACGCTGTCTAAGGTAATTATCCGGAACATAACAGCTAATGCTCCGCATAATTTCAGGGTTGTCAATAATACCGCGCAACAATAGAAAGAAGTCCGTAGTTGAATGCACATTCCTTTTGGTCTTCAGCTGTAACCGAGCATACCTTGGAGGAACTAGTGGGATAAAGCCATGGATAATATAAATTTATTCATTTATTATACGGCAAATGTGCCTTTTAAAATATAAAATAAACAAAATAATGAGTTTGTTAGATATACAAAAATTTTAAAAATGTATTAAAAAACATAGGAATAAAAAGAAAAAAAAAATACAAGAAATATAGAAATATATATACATGTACTTGTTTCATGACATATATACAAAAACCAAAAATGTCACCGATATGGATATTCGCTAATAAGCGGAATGGGGAATGTTGTAGCATCTACATAAAAGTGGCCACTTGAACCCAACCTATGACAGGTCATAAGCCCTGTAAACGCTCGAATATCCATAATCTTGAAACAAAAATTCTACCCATCTCTGTAGTGATATAAATATAATATATATACATGTATGTATGTCAGCATACAAAAGATATAAAAAATATAAAATAAACAAACACCAGATCATAAGCATAAGTAGCCTTTGCAGACAATTCGTTAATCGTTACTTCAAAACATCATAAGATATTTATAAAGGGATGATTTGAATTTCCAGACTCGAGTTAAAAATGTCGATATGAGAGGTACATTCGTTCCTACTTTCTAGTCTGCGTATCCGCGGTATTGGTAAGTGACAAAGATAGTTGGTTTGAGAAGGGTGACAATAATATATACTATTTTGTCTAGTTCTACGTATGGTATATAAATGTTTATTAAATCCTGGAGTTCGCAACAATCGAATTTAGAATTAATGATTTTTTATAAAAATATTAGGTCAGTTATTTTCCTGCGATACTCCAGAATAGGTAAATTCAAAAAGTTTAACAAAGACGTGTAGTTGATTTGTTCTATAGGAATATGCAGCTTAAAATTAATGAATCTTAAAAATTTTCATTGGCTCTTTCAACATTATTTATATGAATTTTGTAAAAAGGGAACCATATAGTAGAGTTGTACTCTAATTGGCTTCTAACCAAGGATATATACAAGAGTTTCATTTTTTTAACTGATTCAAAATCCTTTATGGTTCTAAGAATGAAACCCAAAGTTTTCATACTTTTAGAAGTAATGTGGTTGATGTGGCTTTTGAATTCAAGTTTTTCATCGAATATGACACCAAGATCTCGACTCAAATCTCTGTGACTTTTTCCAGTTGGATGTTGTTTATTAAATACAAAAATATAATAGTTTACATTTGTCAACATTTAAAAACAATAAATAATAAAAATAATATAGTTGATGTCGGTCAATAGTCCGGCTTCTGCTGAATGAGTTTTATGTGGTTTCCTCTTCTTAGAGTCAATACGGAGAAGTTTCTTAACGATACCACAGCCGAGTATCCCTCCAGATCCTGACACTATAGTTAGAGTAATTAAAAGAAACATACCTTTTGCAGTAAATTAAGCAACTCTTTGAAAAAAAATAAAAAAAACATTACCTCTATTCCTATCATGATCCACAAAATATAATAATCGTCACTCGCGGCGTGATAACTCTCTCCTTCCTACCCCTTATTAGCTGAGGGTTTTGTTCCCGCCCCGCAGTATTGGCTATTAGCCGCATTTGAATGATATGTATCCTTTTCTTATCCCCTCCTTTGTCTTCCCGGTCAGTTCCTTAATCCGGGGAGATGTATGACTCCGCTCCAGGACCTAAATCCGCACATTAACCAAATCCCGATAAATCCAATACTCGACAAAGCGCTACTTTGTACGTTGCAGAGGGAAATATTGGACCGAGTGAGGACAAAGCCGAGGGAACGATCGCTTTTAATCGGGCGTTGTTGGCATAAAATGCGACGGAGAGATTAAAATGAAATTACACAATTCGTCATACGTCATACCCTTTCTCTCGGTAGGCACTAAATTGTTGTGTAATTTTATGTCCAAATCTTTGCAGACAAGTATTTACGGATATTCGTCAAAACGAGTTGACGAAAATGATTTTTTTAAATCAATATGATTACAAATATGAAACCAGGGCCTCGATTATTATGGGAAGGTAAAGACATCATACCTTGACGGTACGGTCGAAGATAAAGTATCTCTAGCGATTACGAAGATACACCACCGACCCCCCTCCTTCAAATTTTGGATAGGTTAATCGGTATGAACCAAGGGAAAGCGTACGTCACGGTACACATATCTACGCACTGAAATGACATAGCTTCAGTATGACGTCATAGTTGAAGATAGAAGTCTCCCGACCGACACTACCAGTCCTCCCAGCATTAAGTTTTGATGTAAGTACATCGGTTTATACCGACGGGTCTAGAACCCCTCGAGACGTTTATCTACGCATTTAAAGTGACAAAAATTTTGTTCCACCTAGCGATTTTTCCTTTAATTACGATTTACTCAAAAAAAAATATCGTTTTGAGGTTGGCGCTTTTTTTCTTAAAAGCCTATTCAAAATATAAGAGAGAAATAAGTAAATTTTGAAGTCGAATTAAATTCTGACTAAACTGTCAGTTTCCAAAACGAGTGGCTAGATGTAAATAATAATGTCACTAGATTCTGCCCTATTTATATATGTAAGATTCAATATGTCCATGTGCTTGTAATTTTCTCAAACTGAACGGTTTGGGTAGGTAGGAATATAGAACATCGTTAAGCACATCGTTTTGTCAAGTGTCAAAAGTTATATAAAAATCATGTTCAAGCAAGCATTTTTTGAATTGGAGTTTATAATTGCTTTAAAGTGAGCACTTTTTATCACAGAAACCTATTTAAAATATAAATGAGAACCATTTAAAAAGCAAATGGCGTAAGGAACGCGGACTTATTTTTGCGGTCATTCATTGGTTCGTTTCGTTTCGAACAGAAGTTAAGTATACCGTCTCGATAAATACAGATGAAGATAGATAGCGTTCACAATTGAGGCCTAGAAACAAAAATAAAATAAGGCTGCCATTTCACAAGAAGAGGAAGACGCAGAACTCGTTGATGCACCGAGCTGTACTGTATTATATAATTTATTTATTTATTTTATTTTATTTGGGATTTTTACAGGTATTACACAAACAAAATAAGTAGAAATATATTAACAATACTAGAGCCAATTTAAAAAATCTACAGTAAATATAATGAAACATAATATATAAGAAGAGAGTTTACGTAATTGTATGTGTGTGACGTTTGTATTCATGTGTATGTGAATGTGTATATGCGTGAATGAATGAGGGAGAGGGTACTTGTGCGTGTGGGAATGAATGAGGGAGGGTGCGTGTGTGTGGGTGCGTAAGTATAAAAAATAATTGTTTAAAACTTGTAATTATATTAAAAATGGTACAAGAAAGAGATTGGTAAAAAGTTTGAAACCTTTTTGTTAAAATTAAAAACAAGAAATGTTATAAATTTTATTTTTCAAAAGTATGTTAAATTTCAAAACCGTATTCTGAAAAAAAAGCATTCTATTTAAAAATTTATCTGATACACACTGAATGAATAATGTGCGACGAGTCCCATACAGTACGGTAGGTAACCACAGAATTCAGTAAATTCGATATAATGTAAACAATAAAACAGGGTTTGATAATACGCGAACGTTGATTCAAAACGACAAAACAGACTAGTGAGGTCCTCCTGCATTTTATGACAGTCATTGGTATTTTCAATATTTAAGAATACCTTCATGTCGTCTGCATACATAATGTATTAAGAGTTATTAAAACAATTGCCTATATCATGAACATAGACATTGAATAAAAAGGGGTTCTAAGTGGCTACCTTGAGGGATGCCAGATGGAAGCAAGGAAAAGTCAGAAGAGTGCCCGCCAACAACGATTGCCTGATCCTAAGATCCTATCTTACTAGCCTACACATTTTCGAATAATGTTGCTCATCGTTGATATATTTCATATTTTTTTCATTGTATTTTTTTAAATTCGAGATAAAAAATAAGTATCTTATTTTACTCCTCCCCTCTCCTACTATCCCTATGCAAAAAATATGTCAATCGGTCGCTCCGTTGATACGTGAAGAAAACACAAACGAACGCACTTTCGCATTTATAATATTAGTTTGAGGATATGGATAAAATATCATTACATTTAAGTGAATCAAATATTTATATATAAGTGAAAAAAAATTGTGTGTAGCAAGTAAGTTTACTCTTAAAACTTTAAGAGTTTGCTTTACTTTACCTTTGTGTATCTGTTTTTCTTCTTTTGGGGTTATGCTTAAAGCTTTGTTTTGTAAAATGGTTAGTTTGTTTAAGTATTCTTGGAATGATTATATAACATACTGCTGCGATGGTTGGTGTGTGGTTCAGTGATTGGATTGTTTAGCATGAATGGACCAACAGATCTTCTTGTTCTTCCCAAAACTCCCAATCAATTTAATCCCAGTCAGTAAAGAATTCACTTCCCTCTTTTTTCAATCCAATGAAGTACATATTATGTACTTCTGGATTACTTTCTTTCAGCGCAAAGATGCTAAGGCTACCAGATTTCGGAGAGCTCCTTCGGGCAGCTTTTCCGTGTATATGGGCACCGCCAAGGAGACTTATGTCTTTAGATGCGGTGTGCGGAATGTGGTAGGCAAGCTGTTTTTCCCAAAATTAAATGTTTTTGTATAATCTTTTTCGCCACCATATTAGTGTTTTTTGAAGTGTAGATTTTAAATGTGTAAGGTTTATAAATACTGATGATTATAATACGGTTCAATAATAATTAGAATTAATTGAATATAAGGACATACGTTAAAAAAATAAATAAATTAAGCTCAGCAGATTTTTTTCGATACAAAATATGTACACTACATTTTAAAAATATAAAAAATTCTTGCCGAATTCAATTCAATTCTTAGTGTGAGGAAAAATTAAATGTGTTTCAATTCACCACTGTAATTGGGATCCCTTGCGTGTTGTGTGCAAAAAATAAATTTAAAAAATAAAATATAAGGTATAAAATATGTCGGTAGAAATATATGTATAAAATGCGTCTCAATTACATTATGTGGATTTTTTATATTATTTTTTTTAAATGGGAGTTACATTATTTTGTACCTTGCTTATATTTCAAAAATAGTTTTTTTTTGCTATTTTTTTTTTTCACCACAACAGGCCAGGAGGCCCAATTACAGTGGTGAATTACATCACAGAACACCCAAGCTTGAGAAAAATCTCATTTTAATTTTTGTGTCCTCACCGGGAATCGAACCCGGAACCTTCCGCGTGTGAGTCAAGCGTCTTAACCGCTACACCACGGAGGCCGCCAATTATATTACTTTATTTTATTTAAACTGTTGGGATCAGGAAGAATATTCTACTGTGGGCCAATCAGGTATTTGCTTATGTGGAAAGGAAACCACCTAAACACATTATGAGGATTACTTTTATTATAACATAATAATATTTATGCCAAGTACTTGTTTTAGTGTATCAGTATTATTATTGTACATATTAGTGAGGATGAGTATATATGTATTATTTCGAGACGGTATACCGTACTTTATAAAGTAAAATCGCTATTTAAGTATGAAAATGTGTATACAATTTTTAAATATCTTTATCGTTAACCTTTAACTGACCATGTTTAGAAAAAAAAGTGTGTTTATTCTATTTTTCATACAGAAATCTCAATTTTGCTTTGAAGAAAAAATTGAAAACAAATGTTAATTTCCCATTGTAATACGGGCCCAGGGCCGCGATTATAAACGCTATCTTCATCGGTACATACAGAGAAGGTATAAACTAACATCGATATTTATATACGAAAATGTGTATATTTGTATGAAAATTCAAAATACATTCGTCGGTAACCTGTAAGTGAACACGTTTAGAAAAAAAATTGTAAACAAATTATTTTTTTCTTACAGAAAGAAAATATAATTTTACTTTGTAGAACTTCCCATTAGAACACGTACCCAGATCGTCAGCACACATTTCTGTTTCATATTAAAACGTATTATTTTATACCATTATTTCTCCCTTTCCACAGTGAATGGTGCATAGGGCATCGCAATGCTACACCAACAGCGGAGTATTTTTAGCGTTTTTGTCACATGGAGGTAAGATCTTCAATCCAAGGTGCTGGTCCTGTTACTATGAAATATTCCCGTGTAAAAATACATTTCTAAATAAATATTTCGTGTTAATCATGTCGGGAATCGAACCCGAGTTTCTCGAGTGGTAGGCAAACGCTGACCATTACACCACGGGTGGATTAATTAATACAATGTTTAATTTATTTTGCGTTCGATGGCGTTCTTCATAACGTGTGTATTTTTATAAACGGAAGTTTGAAATATGCATTGACGATGATAAGTGATAAAATTTGAAAGAAATTCTTGGTAAGAGTGCTCGAGATGAGCTGAATCATCTCCAGGGTAGGTGCAGGACCTACCGAGTACCGGCAGTTCCTACCTGGGGGTGCGTTTACACGGACGCGGATGCAGAGGTGTGTGGGGGTGGATTCCTATGGAATACTTTTACCCTTCCTTACCCATAGGGGTGCCGCGCCATTACTCTAGATCAGCCCTAAGGTATCACATCTTCAAGGGATGATTTTTTGAGATAGGGTTGCGCACCGATTATTTGACAAAATCATTATTTTTGTAAATGTTTATAAACACATACTTCTTCTTCTTAGAGGATTGAATCCAGTCCTTGTCTGGAAAAATTTGGACAAACTCAAAACACTGTTCATTAATTATTTAAAAACAAAATATTTTACCCGATTCGTAAATGCCTAGCGGAAGAATACCGAAAATTTTGAGCCATAATTTATAATACTTATGGAGAAATTAAAAATACTAAGCTACTGAATTACTGAGCAGAGTAATCGCCAATAAAAATATGTCGATCGAAGCTAAACTGGCAGTGCAAAATGGAGTTTTAGTCCCAACACTTATATTTGAAAGTGAAACATAGAACTGGGAGAGGAAGGATGCAAGCCGAGTGAACGCGGTTGAAATGCGATCTTTTAGACTTAGACGAATGTTTGGGAAATCAATGTATGACAGGGTTACGAATGATGGAATCAGGCAAGAGTATAAATCTGAGTCAAGTATGATTGATAAGATTAATAAAAGGTATCTGAGATGGTTTGGTCATATAGAACCAATGTACGACGAAAGAATGATAAAACAAGTATATATGGCGAAAATGAACGGCAACGTGAGACGAGGACGACCAAGGAAGACGTGACATGATCAGATAAACCAAAATCTTAAGTCTGGTCACGTCAAAAGCAGACAGAACTGAAGGGCATGTATGACAAGATGCATGAATGTGGAAGAAGCTAGGAGTGTATGCCAGGATAGACCCTAGTTGGAGCATATGGTATCCACAGAGAGCTGCCATGTATCTCTATCGGCTGCCAACTCCTTTGCGTCCTCCAAAGTCATGTTTTCGTCCAGAAGTTCTGACATAAACTGCCGACGAACAGTCAGCAGTGGACGTCCGGGACGTCGAGAACCCGATGCCTTGTAAAATAGGCAAGCGTGGTTAAGGCTCTCGGGAGGCATCCGCAGTTCATGGCCAAGCCAACCGTATCACCTCCGCTTGATGACAGTCGTCACCGGAGTTTGCTGCGTCCGTTCTCTTATTACTTCATTCCGCACAAAGTCAAACCACCGCACACCCAAGATTCTTCTGAGACGTTCTCAAAACTCAGTATTTTGCTGTTTTGGGCCCTAGTGAGGTGCCACGATTCGCATCCGTAGAGGAGAATAGGTGTTATGCAGACGTCATATATGCGGCATTTGGGTTTCACTGAGTAAATATCCAATCTCCAGACAGCCTTCATACTGTTGAATGTGGAGACTGCAGTAGTAGTACCTAACCTCACTCCCAGTTCTTTTTGAAAGCTGCCATTTTCTGTAACATATACTCCCAGGTATTTGAAACTCTCGACCCTTTCGATGCTTTGGTTTGATAAAGTCAGGGGATTTTACATTATAGACAATTGAATATAACTTTGTTAACTTCCCATTGTTATCAGGACCCGGAAATCAAACCCGACCCTCAACATGGTAGGCGAATACGCCAACCTCTACACTACAAGGCGGACTTTTCTCCACTCGATTTCCTTTTTCAGGATTTTTACCAGAGAGCAGCAATTGAATAGAAAACACTCGTCAAAGATTCACACACATAGAACTGTATTCTTAATCCACCCGAACACAGAACAAATTTGTAAAAATCACTAAAATTTAAAGTTATACCTACGTCAACCAGTTTCGACATAGTTTGGTTATGTCTATTTTTCCGAATTTAAAAATGAGCCCCAAAAGTAAAACAAATTGTAAAGGTTGTTCGAAACAAAATTTTCTGCTTTAAAAGATATTGTGTTTACTTTTGCATTATATATATAAGGTATATATTTATTACAAGCCTTCAAATAAAATGTCGAGTAGACAAAAGTGAGCATTTTTGACACCTCCTTCTGTTCATACTGTTGAATGTGTCGCCTGCACTCCTAATCATTTTCTGTAACTTAAACTCCCAAGTATTCGAAACTCTCGACCCTTTGATGATTTAGTTTGATAGAGTCAGGAGATTTTGAGCATCAAGGCACGAAGTATTACACAGTACATGGGTTTTCGCACAAATATAATACCAAACAATAACAACACTACCACATTAAAAAATCAAGGACAAATATAGGACAGTCAAAAATACCATACAATAGATTTAACACTGCAACCTGACAACTTGAAAAATTATACTGGAGACAAATTTAAAATCAACATTAAAAAGCACGCGATGACTACACTAACCAGATGAGACACAACATGACTTGGCATGTAATAATGTGTTTACTATAATAATAACGTTTTTTAAAAAAATTATAGGGAATGGCTTTAATTAACCTTAATTTAATTCAAAGATGATAATATTTCAAATCTAACTGCTGAAAACATGAAAAAAACCATTGGGTATCGCTAACGACTCGGGCGAAACGTGCACCCGCGCCAACTTCCCGAGAGCTATTAAGTAGCTAGTACTGGACTACGTGACTGACCCTGCAACGGGCGTAAATTCTTTACTCTTTTCATTATACGCAACAATGCGAAACATTGGTATACTTTGAGTATAGTTAATCCCCGATTTCCGACAAAATGATTTTTTGTGCCTAATAAGTACTTATTATTTAATAACAAATTATTTCGTGTAATGGAGATAGTGTAATGGAGGAATACTGAAAATCTAAACCCAATATTTATTATATTTATAAAGATATTATAATTATTAAACGCAATGTGTACTAGCTACACATCACCAGGGAGGGAGAGTCAAACTTACATTCTAACTTAGCTAAAGTGACATTATATTTTCTGATTTAAAATTGAAGGCATAATAAACTAAAGACGTGAGATATTGTAAAATATTTTTTTGTCTCAAATTGTAAAACTGTATCAAAATTTACATAAACGATCTATTCAACGCAAATAATTGCAACCCTTAGCGCGGTGGATAATAGGGGTGTGATTTGCTTATCTTCCCCGCGCAGACTACCACCGGCTACTAGGGGTTGCTCTTCTGCGGATTATACTTTTATTCCATCGATTTTATTACAATGTCTTCATCGCTATAAATTATTACATTTTATATTTAACTCCTCCCTGCTTACCCCTTTCCCCCCTCCCACAGGACTCGTACCCTTTTTTCATGAAGATATTTGAGGTATTTTATCCACTAAGCTTATGATATTTTATGAAACGAGCCGTCTCGCTCTTCCCTTTGCTGAGATTTCCACCAGAAAAATAAAACACAATAAAAGTTCTCTTAAAAAATTACTTGTATGAATTACTATGCTAAATGTTTTGTGGCCTCATTATTATTATTATTATTATTATTGTTGTTCTTGGGTATCTTCTTGTAGTCTGGCTACTTCCTGCTCCCCTTCGGTCCCGTTAACTTCCGTCATCAATCGTCCACTGCCTGGCCGCTTCTGCCTGCCGCTAACCCGGATGTCTCGCGTCTTCTGGTCTCCACGACGCAGACGCGATGGATTGCTCTGACAATCCTTTCCAAGGCCGCCTAGTTCCAGATCTCACCTCCTGGCGATGTTGGATTCCCGGCCTCTCCCGGTGATGAATCCTGCCGATTCTTCTCCGGTGATTCTAGTCTCCTGGTCCCCTCGAAAATCTTTATAAAAAAAATCGAGACCTTGTAGTTTGCCTCGCAAGTGACAATACTACAGCCTTTCCGCTTTCCAATAACTATCCTCGTCGCCAGTTGTTATACCCTATGGTGGTATATAAGATCAGTAATAACGCTTTGTACGGTTGACTGATGTTTATTGGAAATAGTGAATATTACTGTGGTTAGAGAGCAATTGTTTACTAGGAGAGACAAATCTAGAATGGCTTGCCGAGTTGTATGGGTATGCAGACGACTGCAGATATATTGTTACCAACAATATACCTACATTCCTTACGCATACCATGAAGTAAATGCCGATACATAAAAAAAATTAGATAAATCATAATAAATAAAAAAAATTGAAAATCATGTTCTTTCTTCAAAATAAATGTGTGTCTTGGGTCTAAAAGGGCGAAAGTCTGATTTCAATTTTTCTTGCAAAAAAAATGTGGAGGGTTGATGCCACTGAATAGATAACAAGACCTCTTTTATCTGTAATTGATGAGAATAAAAAACACAAATATTAAAAAAATATAGATTCACATACATAATGTGGTAGTGTTTTTTTTATTGAAAATACTTTCAAATACCTCAAACAGTTTACTGTACCGTCATAAAATAGCTATAAAATTACCCTGCCGTAATGTTGTGATTTACGAAATGTCGTATGTTAATGGACACAGAAATAATAAAACGAAAAAAAAACTTGCATAGATCTTTCATGGATGGTGCCAGACTAAAAAAAAGAAACGTAACTTGTCTATTTAATAAAATTCTCTTACGCATTGCTAAAAAGTAGAGACATTGCACAAATTCTGTCTGCAATATCAGCGGGAGTTTTGGGAGAAGTTCCAAAATATCGTTATTTCTCGTTCTTGTAACTTGTAACGTTGGACATGTTTACAATTGCTGCCCGTTACAAATCGGTAGAAACCTTTTTTCTGCCACATTTCGCTTCCATTAATACTCGTACTAATACCGGCCAGGAGGAAATAGGTCAACAAAAACTATTCGTGGAACTACCTGCTTATTCATTAAATGAATTCCTACCGTTGTACCGCACATAATGGCATAATGCTATCAATGAAAAGCCTGATCTTTTGAAATTGCAAAGATTTAAATTGAACACCTCGTTTTAAAAATCTCAAATATCACAAACTAACAATAGTAAATACAACGGTTATACTATTGTTTTTACGCCATCATATATACACTAAGTGCACTGTATATAAATTTTGTACGCATATTTGAATATGAAATAAAATGTTAGTGTGACGTTTTCTGTTTTTAGACAATGTTTGGTCCTTTGTGATTTTTAGTGCAAACTAAACAATACCAAACCAAAATTAGTATGAATAGTTAGAATAAAAATGGCGGCTTTTCGAAAACTTGTATAGCGGTTGAACTCTCCATATTTAGATTTGTAATAATATTCAATAAACACTGCTAAAAACTAATATAAAATAATATTCAGAACACCTTTAAACTGTCAAAAAATGAGTGACAATGGCGCTACATACTAATAAAAATGATATTTTTAGTTCACTAATTGGTATGGACAATTGCTGTTTTCAAAAAAAAATATCTGGACAATTCCTAATTTCAAACAATTTGATGTGCCCAATTACTGTTTTCACAAAAACTCCGTATTTTTATCAGTAAATTTGAGGTTAATAGAATTTTTAAAGAAATATTTCGAATGAACGATTGTATTGACACAGAAACCGAGAATAATGAAATCCCATAATATCGTTTTGGACATTTGATGTTTTTAGAACGAGGTTTTCAATTGCAACTACCTGCGATTTTTGGATGTACGAAATATCTCAAATGAAATAAAATACATTAATTTAATACAACAGAGATGAATAATATTTTACAGAAGGGAATATAGAAGTTTAGGCATCCACAGGGCTTATGACCTGTCATTGGCTGGTTTAAGTGGCTGCTTTACACACAGTGTAACATTCACCATTCTGCCTATATTTGACATCTATGTTCCTTCAATTCTTCCATGTGTTGACGTTTATGAAGTTAAAGAGCTATAACCTTTATTGTTGCGGGTGAGATTCATATGATTGAATTATTTCACCTACATACCCGGCAACGCCTGAATTTTTTTTAAATGTATATACTTCTTCTTGGACCAGGTGGATTTATCAAAAATGTTTTGAGTTTATCCAATTTTTTGTAGACAAGGACATCTCATCGTCATCATTTCCTTATCGCACTAAATGGTGCACTTCCCCTGATGCCGCAAAAACAATAAAAAACTAACACGATTTAAAAAAAATAAAACAATTAAATGTAACAACTTTTTCAATTGGTTTTTTTTTTAAACATTTATACATAAATTACTGATATAATTGTATACAAAGAACTAAAACTAGAAAAAAATTGCAATAAACACGGACGCAATACAAGAATATCAAAACAATATCACACTCAACAGTTTAAAACGAGAGAGGTGTTATCAATAACAATAGAATACGAATTAAAAAATAAAAAATATTTTGTTAAATTAATTTAATAATTTAATATCACTTTTTTAAACATTTAAAAATAAATAAAGGTCTATGAAATACAGTCTCGTAAAAAAAAAAATTTGCTTATTATTAGAAGCAAAAAAAAATTTTTGAATTCCCACAAAAACGGTCATTCCATTGGCCATGCCCCTAATACATTACGATTCATGTTTATTTGTTCCCGGCCATTGAAATTTGTTAAGAACATTATCACTAATCTTAACGTCACAACAACCAAGGGCAAACATGTCGCGTTTTTCTTGCAATGTATTTTTTTTAAATTACGTATAAAAAAAATTCCCCACAATATCCATATTGATTTTGAAATTCTGGTATTCGTAGTATGTGATATATCCCTATTATCCGTAGGGGTTTTATAAATTAATTTTGAAAAATTAAAAAATATTTAAAAAACAAAATTTTTACGTTTTTAAAGCGATGCTATTTAATTCAGTAATGACTAAGCCACGTAAAAATCTTAAAAGTTTTTAATTATACCTTTAAGTTACCTCCCGAAATGTCAGATCAAAGGTAGACGAGAGAAAACAAGTTGTTAACTAACTAGGCATCAAAGACATTGTCATTCGGTAAATTTTCATAAAGACCCACGCAGAAGTTTTGAAGAAAAATGACAGCCATTTTGGCTGGAAGTTGTTAAAAATGGATCAACATTTAGCGGATTCGTAATAATTATCCGACGTTGTTTTCACAATAGAAAGTTCCTGAAACATTCTTCTTTGATGTTTGAGATAAATAAGTAACGAAGCTGACGCGGGGGGGAAGCGAACTGCGAACCCCGAGTAGCCGAGTAGCCGAGTAGCTACGTAATAACGAAGAATAGCAAGCAACATTTTTAATGTGTAACTGTAAGGAATGCTCATTTAAAAATAGGTTCCGGTAGGCTTTGCTGATAAATTTACTTAAATCTACAAGTTAGTTATTAGTTGGTTAGGTTAGGTTAAGCTTATTCTGAATATTAATATATATTTACTATGGTGAAACAGAACCAAAATCCCGGATAGGTGTTTTCTACTCGATGCCTACTCTCAGGAAGAGGTGTGTAGTTCCCGAACGACTCGTTCATACTGACAAGGTCGGAAACATTGAACTGTAGTTCTTAAAATATAGCTTGATTAAAATGACAGCTGTCAAACTAATGTCATTAGTGATGGGAAACTATTGATCACAGATCATGTACCGATCAAATCGATGTTATCAGTTTTTTCATGCAAACATGAGACTCTGTTTTCGAAAATTAATATAAAAACGCATAAACAAGCCTATTATAGTGTGTTAAAGACAATTATTTACTAAAAAATAAGACATTAAATACTTTTTTTATTAGATCGATTTACGCTGATCAACTTGTCTCATCTCTAACATTTTTACAGAATGACGTAACCTTGTAAGAACGTCGTTAATAATTAGATTTATTTTACCTTTTTGTAGATTTAAAGCTCACTTTATATAATTATGTTGATTTATATGTCAAGCATTGTATTTAAAAAAAAATAATACTACGCCACATACTAATGATTTTTCGTGTGCCAATATAAGTCACTCCTTAGACGTTACTACAAATTTATGTCCTCACTTTAGCTGACAAGTTATTATACATCTACGCAAAACAGCGCACTAAATTCGACGAACGCGCATTTACGGTCGCAAGCCCTACGGCATAGAATGCTCTCCCACCAGAGGCAGAGGTCTGAAACTGTGAGAGTGAAGTGATGTTTCAGAAGAAACTTAAAACCCACTTGTTCTCTTAATCATTTGAATAAATTCTTATCATGTGGTGACAAAGTACATTGTTGTTCTTAAATTAAAAAAAATAAATTAAATTGATATCTTTATATAATCACTTTGTAAAGTGCCCTTGAGGTATTATATTACGAAAATGGCGCTATATCCCCATATTCCCATATATAATCTCAAGTATGCCATATATACAACAAGAATAGAAAATATCCAAAATAAATTTATAAAGTACCTAAAATACAAAACCGGTATTTCTTATGTATCAACTCTCACTGCCTCCACCATGGAATCACTTCTCTACAATACCGCAGAGTGTGTGCGGACCAACTACTGCTTCAAAAAATTATAAGAGGAATAGTTGACAATACAGAACAACTTAATTTAATGACCATACATCTGCCAAGTCAGGATTTGTAGACGGTACCACCTGTTTCATGTACCAATAAGTAAAACATCGTGTGTTAAAAATCCTTTTTTCGTAGGACTTTTTCAGTGTACAATACAACATTTAAAGACATAGATTACACAAACATCACTCTGTCAAATTGAAAATTTACTTAAAAAATGAATTATGTAACGTAATAGACATTATAATAATAAACTTGTATATCTCCCTTCCCCTCCTTATCCTCTCTTCGAGCATCCTTGTTCTAATCCCGTCTAATTTTGAATAACTCACTGTTCTTACAAAAATTCTTTGATTATTGAAAAATATTTACGAGTAAATGAAAATAACATTTGTTTATGTATAAACTTATATGTATTTATTTAATAGGTAATATATTTTCTTTACTAACTTAGTATACTTTGTGGAATTCTGTTATTAGTTCTGAGTTTATACACTATATCTGTTTGTTTTCTATAAATACGTATGTAGAACTGTTGGTTCCCCAAATTAAATAAAATAAAATATAAGTTATCCATAATAATAATAATAATTATGACAACTGTCATTCTAATCAAGCTATGTTTTAAGGACTATAGAGATATGTTTTTTTCACCTCGTTGAGTTAGTTCGCGAACGAAACGAGCGCCGAACTAATGGATCTTCGTGTCATTCGTATCTTTTTTTTTTTTATAAAAATAAATATTTGCGTTCTTATGATTTACCCAAATATTTAATTTTTAGGGCCATTTTCAACTAGTTGTAAATAACTCACTATTAGAAAATGGAAATAAAGTTGGAGTAGAGTGGGATTCGAATCATGGACCATTGGTCCGTGAGTCCGAGACACTAGCCACAGGACCACAACCCGATTGTGTCTTTCGTATATTTGTGTCTTTCTCGGGTAAAAATTCTAAGAAATGAAACCGAGCAGAGAAAAGTCCGCCTCGTAGTGTAGCGGAAGGCCCGTTGGCATTTCCAATTTCATTTTTTTATTAAATGCGTTTATGTACATTACAAAAATATTATTCAAGGCATAAATGACACGAAAAAAAATAACGATACAATTTAAATGTGATTAAATGGTAAAATAAAAATACCCAGTAATTGTTTTTTACTGGGTATTTTTAATAAAAAAATTATTAATTAATTTAAAAAATTATTATTCATAAATAGAAGCTATCCTCTCTGAACTTTCAAATGTAACACGAAATATGTCGATATCCGAAGAGATACGGTTTTTTTTATTATTAAAATTTTTTGATTTTTACAATACACATAAGAGGTAAATACTCTCCGTTATACCTAAGTTAATCGTTATACCACGGGTCAATTGGAAAAAATACATAGGCAAATATGCATTTCTTTTTTTTCCAAACTAGTGTAGCCAAGCACTTCCAGTATGACGAGTACAACGCTTACCATTCTTGAGATCCTGGGTCCTGAAATATTTGTTTGTAAGGAGGTTTTACTTTGCAATATTTCATTTTCTCTGGACTGGTACCTGCGGCATAAGCTAATCACCTTACCTTCTTCTAACAGACGATCGAGATACGCGGCAATGAATTAACAAATGCTATCAGATGTGGATAGTGAATAAGTCGAAAAAGAAAATAGTTTTTTCCCCGTATTTTATATTGCTTTAAAAATTAAATTAAAATTAAAATTAAATCTAACATTGTTTGTATTATTTCGTAATATAATTATTATTCTTTACCTCATTAAACATTGTTTTATCGGCAAATTACACATAACCCAGTAAATACAAATACAGTATTGTGGGAAGTAAAACAAGTACAACATTGCGAAATTGATGCATTTCCGTTGAAAATTTAATTTCCCGATCGCTATTAATAGAATTATACAATATTCATCGTGCAATATTTGCACGTAATAAAAATCTTCAAATGTTTCATTTTGATAATCTGTTGCACGTACTTAAATGCAAACCAGAGTTAAATTATAATAATTGAACGTGAATAATAATGACGTTTCATTAATTATTACCATTAACATGTTCCCAACGTTCAACATTAAATTAATAACGTCCATTTACAAAAGTTTTACAATTAAACACGTTTAATTAAAATGGTTTAAAACTCCAACATTGGCGAGGATGCAATATTTAGACATTTGCTAGTTTGATGGGGATTGTAATTCAATATATTAAAATACAAACCTTTTAAGTCCAATGATAACTTTAAATAATGCTGTGCTAAACTTTGCTGCGCATCAAATCGTTGCGTGAAGCTATAACTTCTTTATGGAAGGTTATAGTAACCACGTATTACAAATAGTATATTTCTACAAATTGACAGCTTGAAGCTGAAAGTTTTCTGATCGTTTTATTTTAGGATCGGGTTGTGGTTACGTGTTAGTATCGCTGAGTCAAAAATCAGAGGTCGAAGTCCAAACTTCGTTCTACCGCAATTCGATTACGACTTATCAAAAATGGTCCCGAAATCGAAATAGTTTATTTTCGTTTATCGAAAGGCAGAAAATATTTATTTGTTAAAAATAATTCCAATAATAATGGAAGGAACAGTTCAAGTATCATTTTTAAACAGGTTGAATCTTATCCTAATTTTTTTATTTATGTAATTCTTAGAATTTTTTGAATGCTTTTTAGTTTATGGTTTACATCTTCGTTTTTATTATCAAAGCACTCTCTTAATTCTCATCCACCATTCCTCTTTCTTCTTTAATTCGTGTCACATCATAAGAAGTACTCACATACAAGCATACCCATTCTAGATTACGTTGATGTTTCCATGACCGATTGAAGCTGTGAGCTACTCGATAAATTTGAATGACTTCAGAATACTATATGACCACATATCTGATTACCGTAGGCAACTGAAATGGCTCAAAATTAGACAGCGGAAAGAATATCACTCCCTCTCACTTCTGTTCAATGCACTTCAATAACGTCCTAACGCTCCAATATACCTCCTTGAAAAAATTCAGCGCTTACCAGTTCATGGTTTACCTCTTCGTTCCAACCCTCAAAGCACTCTCTTAATACCCATCCACAATTTCTCTTTCTTCTCTAAAGCTAGGGTTTCCTAGGACAGCGGTGCCCGTATCTTAACAGCCGTAGTAAACGGTGATGCGGTGGACAGCCGTCGTAACGGTGACTAGAGAGTGGTTTCCTAGGAAAACGGTGTTATCAACACCGTTTAACATCGTTTTCCTAGGAAACCAATCTCTAGTCACCGTTACGACGGCTGTCCACTGCATCACCGTTCACTACGGCCGTTAAGATACCGGCACCGCTGTCCTAGGAAACCCTAGCTTAACTCATATGGTGTCCATGCGGCTCGACTGTGGAATCATCTCCCATCTACCAGCAAAGATGTTACTACAGTATTTCTGTTTAAATCACGTCTGAAGAAACATCTCCTTTCTCTTCCTCAATCTTTACTCCTTTTATCTTTTTTCCTGTTTCCCATCAAGTAATAGTATTGATTTAAGGTAATTTATGTACTAATCCAGTTATTTCTTTTTTATATATCTTACGCTTTCTAAATTATTTTCTATTGAATATGTTTTCTAACTTGAATTATAAGAAATAAACTTTTATTTTATTGGTTGTTTGGAAGAAATTTACATTTGACAATAAGCCCACTAATGTACGATTAACATGGTGTACAAAAAGATAATTTAAAAAAAAAAGGAAAAGAAGAAGAAAAACTCAAATATCGTTGTTTTGGGTTGGTTTAACTAATGAACTGAACGATCGAAATACCTCTAAAAAAATAGGAATCAGTTTGTGGAATGTGCAGTTTGCGCAGTAATTAGTTACATAGTGCAGTAAACAGTTAACACGTGTTTAGCAACACGTGTGGGGCATTTCTCGTTCCGTTTCCCTTACAGAACTGAGCCAGAGCATGCATTATAGGTCACACTTAAACACGTGGCCATTCACTTACTAACCAACAGCATCATCCATAGAATGCACTCGAGACCAGACGCGTTGGCGCTGACGCTGCTACCTACTGCCTACTCCGGGAACTAGCTGGCAACTGCACCCACTAATGAAGAGACAAACATAAATTACTACTTATTTTTAGTAGCTAGTATTACTTTCATTTTTTAATTTTTTTATTTCAAAATACAAAAATGTACAAAACATAATTGTATTCCCATGAGTTAGCAAACTCTTTCTGGGATAGGTACAGTTAAAGATTATCAGATAACAATCATTTATTTGAACATAATTAAAATAAAAATGGACAAATCTCGGAAACCTTATTGAAAACAAATTATAATATATTATTTAACATTAACTTACATAGGTCAAGGGTTATCGAGAAATAATTTGAGGAAATGATTTTTTAGTGTTATTTGATTTCCATTCGTACACTGGTTAGAAATAGATTATTATTATTATTATTATTATGGATAACTTATACAGCGCCATTTTCATAATTTGTTACCTCAAGGGCTTATATATACAAATAAATTAACTATTAATTAAAAAACCATTAACTTTGTTATCACATGCTACGGATTTATTCAAATGATTTAGAGAACAAGTGGGTTTTAAGTTTTTTCCAAAACATAAGAAGTACTTGGTTTTGTCTGATTGTTTTCTTTCCAGGAGATTATTATTATCACGGATAACTTAAACAGTGCCATTTTTGTAATATAATACCTCAAGGAGGCTATATAGAGTGACTCTAAAAGTAAATAATAATTTAAGTAACAACATTTACTTTGTAATCATATTTATTTATTTGACTCTAATGAGGGTAAATACAATTTCTTATTATAAATACAGGCAATAATAAAATAAAATACAACTAAATAAAATTAAAGCTTGGACAAAAAAAAATTACTACCTCAAGACAAGATCCGGTCTAGCTTTTTGTAGTCGACAAATGCGCAGAAAAGCTTTTGGTTTTTAGCAAGAAATTTCTCTGTCATGTTTCGTAAAGCAAATATTTGATCCATACATCCTCTTTCATTCATAAAACCGCTCTGAATATTTTACATTTAAAAAAAAAAAATTTAAACAGCTCCCCAGGGAGTTGAATCTATTTTTTTACATTTTATTTTTGCACCACAACAGGCCAGGAGGCCTAATTACAGTGGTGAATTACATCACAGAGCACCCAGGCTTGAGAAAAATCACATTTTTGTATTTTTGTGTTCTCACCGGGAATCGAACCCGGAACCTTCCGTGCGTGAGTCAAGCGTCTTGACCACTACACCACGGAGGCCGCCTCTACATATCTAATATCCCACACTCTATCCTTTGTAACTTTTCTTACTCTCTCAATCAGTATTCTTCCATACATTTTGCCAACAGCGCTCAAAAGGCTGATTGCTCTATAATTTCCGCATTCTACTCTTAAACCTTTTCCCTTGTATAGAGGCATAACAACAGCCCTTCTCCAGTCTGGAGGAGTGTATTCTTCCTCTAAACATCGGTTAAAAAGTTTGTGCAGCCATACAAAAAGTATTTCACCACCCGCCTTTCTAAACTCTGTAGCAACATTATCAAAACCTTGCGCTTTTCCATTCTTCATATATTTGGCAGCAATTCTTATTTCTTCCATTCTTATCTCTGTCGTACCATCATATGCATTTAAACTTACCTGAGGAGGTGCTGCTGTGCTTATATTTCCTGTATTTGTTTCATACACCTCCTCAAAGTATTCCTTCCATCTTGTTTTTATTCCACTATCATTCGTCACCATTTTCCCATCTTTTCTTTTTATAGCTGTCATGCATCTACTTTCATTACTGTTTCGGGAATTTTTCACCGCTTTCCAGAATATCTTTATATTTTCTAGGAAGTTCTCGGTCATTTTAATTCCCTCTTTTTCTTTCAACAATTTCTTTCGTTCACACACACCTTGTTTCACTCTCGTCTTACATTCATTATATATGCTTTTTAATTCTGCATACCTACTACCAATCGCTTTATTCACTGTCAGCAGATTTAACCATGCTTCCTTCTTTTCTTGCACTATTTTGTGGTGTTTATATGCAGTGCACTATGTACTCTTAGGTTCAGAAAGAGATTATGATTAAAATAATTTTCGTTTTTATAATCTGTAAATGGCTCTTTATGGAATTAAGATTGTTAAATGATGCCGAAGTTGTTTTTCATTTACGAAGTTTGTTGTTTATTTTATATTCTGTGGTTTTTTTGTTATACGTTTTTGCAATTTCTTTATTTTTGTTATAACATAGTAATATTCTTTTTATTTTTTGCACCACAAAAGGCCAGAAGACCCAATTACACAATTACAGTGGTGATTCACAGCACTAAATTATTGTTTAATATACATATTTTAAATACAATATACATATTTTATGTATATTTTTATGGAGTTGGGATTTGTGTCTCAATAATCTTGTGATGATTTTTTAAAGTCTAGTGAAGTTCCTAGGAACATTCTCTTGCAATTTTTAACTGTCCAGCATTTATTTTGATTTTTTGTGATTTTTTGTCAATAGACGTCGTGCGTCGTATTTTGGCACTAAAACTGAAAAAAATATAGGGTTAGAACCTCGGAGATCAAATCACAGGACCACAATCCGATTGACCAACCTTAATAGATTTAATACGCTTATATCAAATTGGCAACATAACAGATAACAGTTCTCAGTTCTCATATCATTGTGGCCAAAAAAAAACCGTGATAATAATAACCACAGTTATTTTCAGGTAGGGTACCTTTGCTATAGATTTATATCCTCTTTTTATTTGTAAATTCCCTTTCTGTGAGAAACAGTGGGAGTCCTGACACTTCAGCGACCCCCCAGAAGGAATTTAAAATCCTGATTATTACCCTGTCAAGGATGTGCAAGAAGATATTACCCGGAGATAGGTACATTATATGTATGTAAAAGGGGCGCATATTGAACTGTTATTTTCATAAATATTTTTTGTTATACATTGCACATATTTAAACAAAAACAAATAGACAAACCATCATGTCGGTTCCCTTAAGGTGTAAGCAGAGAGGACAAAAAGCCAGTTCACTATGTCTTTGCATACAGACTTAGTTTTCTTTACATTCATACATATTCAAATGCACGCACGCCGATTATTCCTACTCTTAACATGTCTGTTAGGGTCGGCCGATATTTTTTTCCAGAATTTTGAAATGAAAGGGGTCTAAAAGGTTGCCATTTGGATTACTCGGAATGCAAAAAATATCAAAAAAATATTCGATGTTATTTTTGGCCCTCAACCAGAGCTTGAAGTTTTCGAAAAAGTCGATTTTTGCGCTAAAACGGCTGTCCTTTCGTATTTAAGTAAGAAAATCAGTTCAATCAAATTGTATAATATGCATTCAACCTTATTAAATAAGCATCTAAGGGCGTGAGTTGCACTTTGTTTTGTAATAAATGGGTAGTATTGTTTTAATGAGCCATTGTTTTTGTCAATATTGACCAGGCGATCAGTGGAATCAGTTCCGCGGAGTATAAACTTGATGCATTTCGGTAGATTTAAAACGTGTTCGAATTCGTAAAGTGATTAAGTTATATCTTTATCAAAAATTTTTTTTTTATCAATATACATAATTAACAAAATGTTCAGACAGTGATAAATTTCAAACCTCGGTTTAAACAATCATTTGAATAAATCCGTAACATGTGATAACAAAATAAATTGATTTATTTTAATGACCAATTTAAAAGCTTCAATTCAATTTATTTATCTATATAATCACAATGTAAAGCGCTCTATTATATTACGAAAATGGCGCTATGTAAGTTATTCATAGTAATAATTACAATAATTGAGGGCCAAGAGTAGTATGGAATTTTTTTTTTTTAAACTTTTTAGACCTCTTTCACTTTGATGTCCAAAAAAAAAAAAACTTCATAAATCATCGGCACACTCTAATGTCCAAATGTCCATCTTCAAGTATTTGTTGGATTAGATAGTGCCATGTCTTTATCGTTTTGTGCATCCATCAACATTCGCATCTCAAATCATCTTTGCCGTTCTTTCACGGTCCATTCACTCGAAGATAATCTTATTTATAATTTACATGTATTATATTTTAAAATTTTCTTTTATATTTCATTAGCGTACACGATAAAATATCGTGTTTTGAAAAAACGGTAAGACTTTGATATTTTTAAAGCCGGTTTTTAGCATGTTTTAATGAGTTTTTATAAAGAAATCAGGAAATCTATGCTGGCTTTAAATTAAAAAAGTTTTAAAAAAAGAATATCCAAATCGCCATATCGTGTTTTAAAAAACGATTCCTAATTATTGTAGTTTGTTGTAAACATCTTCTGAAGGTGGATATTAATTATTCATCACCATTCCCTTTCTGTACCTAATGGTGCATAGGGCACTGCATTGATACACCAGTACGCTTCAGGTACCAGACCAAGAACCATGAAATATCCTAGTGTAAACACACATTTTTAAATAAATATTTCATGTCAACCATGTCGGGAATCGAACCCGAGACCTCTTGCATGGTTGGTAAACGCACTGACCACTACACCACGAGGCCGATATTAATTATCATAATGCAAAAAACCGGTGGCAAGATAATATTAAATAATTTCTAACAGGTTTTTACACACATCATTAGTTCATTATCAAATTTGAAGATATGTCCATTCAAGAAAAAAATTCGGCCAAATTCAGATAGATAACGCCATTAAAAAAAAATGTTTGTGTTTTTCATGGATGCAGAAGGTAGTGTGATGTAAATAAAAATAAAGCTTAACAATGTTTTGAGTATGTCAATTTTTTTGCGGACAGGCTGGAAAATGGTATGGTATGGATTGGTAGGTGAATTGGTTCAGCCGGATTAATCACACCCACATGATAAAGGTTTCAGCTTTTTTACTTCACAAAAGCCAACAGATTGAAGAGTTGAGGAAACGTGGATGGAATGGAATGGATGGAATTTTTGGCAGAATAATGAATGTTACACAGAGTGTAAAGTGGCCACTTTAACAAGCCAATGATAGGCCATAAGCCCTGTAAATACCTAGACTTTCATATGCCTTCCGTATGCCTACTCAAAAATATTTTTCCTCTCAGTTGAAAAAAAAAAAAAAAATAAAGCTGCTTATCAATGGTGGATAATGAAATATACACATTACATCCGCGAAGAAAATGGTGATTAGTAAATAACAGCATTTATCGATATTATTCCTGGCTAATTACCTTTCTTTCCCGTCCTTCCCCTGACCCATCCTTATGGTACCTACCTGACATCAATAAAGAAGAACTACAAAATTAAAACATTTGTATTTGAAACAAAACAAAACAACATTTTGACATTATTTGACCTATTTAAGCTTTTAAATGTCATTACTGACTGCCCCAATTTACTAAGTTTAATTAATTTCCATGTACCTCTTAAACGCACCCGTCACACCAATTTTTTTAACTGCACCGATGTAAACACTAATGCAGCAAAAAATTCGCGCATTTATAGAATATGCAACTTATATAATAATATTATTGGAGCCAATGCGAGTGATATCTTCAACTTGAATAATAATAAATTCAAAAGGGAAATCAGCGACAGCGTGTAGGCATTGTCACCGTGGGTAGTGATGGGTAAATACAATATTCTTTTTTTTTTTTTTTTTTAATTTACAATGGTAAATATGTACAAACATTTTATTTAAAGTTTTCCAAATTCTATTCATGTGTAATATAAATTTATTTTTGTCCCATTTCGTATATTAATAATTATAAGTTTGAGATCATTTTTAGTCTAGTTTTAAGTACCTATTATATTGTAACCTTATTATTGTATACGACTGTAGATTTCAATTAATATATATTTTTTTTAAATTAAAAAAAAATACAAAATATGGCATAAAATTCTTGGATTCGACGCGCGTCGTTGTAAAAGTTATCATAAACCGTTAAATAATTCATGGTGAATTTTATCATCCAGTGCCCAAAATTGAAGAACATCGTATTAAAGGTAGGTCCATATCTGTGTTACTTTCCTTTCTTCAAATATTTTCAACCTTTTACAAAACAGAATGAAATTCGTCTTTTCGCTACAGTCCGCTTTTTGTTAACATATGGTATATCAATCTATCCATTTTGCCTTTAATTGATATTACTAATCAATATTGCTCACTTGTTCGCCCTCTGTTAGAATATGCCTTTGTGATCTGGTCTCCCTTCTATGCAGGCATTTCATATTTTACGAATTGAATTATTTCACCTACATATGTACTAGGCAACGCCTGAAAAATTTATTTTGTCAATTTCTATCCTTCTTCGTGGATCAGGTGGATTTATCAACAATATTTTGAGTTTGTCAAAATTTTTGTAAACAAGGACTGGATTCAACTCCCTGTTGATGTTTGAATGATTTTAATGAATTTTACCCGCATAAATAAAGATTTCGGCTCTTTAACTTCACAAACATCAACGGATGTAAGAATTGAAGGAATATAGATGTTAAAATAAGGGCAGAATGGTGAATGTTACTCAGTGTATAAAGTGGCCACTTAATTTAGTTAATTTGTTCAAATATAACATACATTACAAACATATTATTAAACCAGCCAATGACAGGTCATAAGACCTAGACTTCTATATTACCTTCTCTAAAATGTTCTTCATCTCTGTTGTAATATGTTAGAGATAAAGCTGTTGACAATTTGTATGTTTGGGTATTTAAATAAATTACGATATTATATAAGTTACTTACTGTTCCCTCCACTCGATTTCATATTTAAAGATTTTAAATTGAGAGTAGCCATCGAGACAAAAACACTTGTGCTGGGTTCTGGTTTTATTTCACACACAGAACTGTATTCTAAATCCACCCGGACGCAGAATGCGTCACTTAAATGCCTACCCTCAAACATTGTTTCTTGCTAGACAAGAAAGGAATGAAGGAATGTACAGCTGTTAGGAAAAGTACCCAAGACTTGTGACAGTCAGGACTGGATAAGATTTATGAGTCTAATAAACATAGAAGTTTGTAAATAAGGCGGTATAAATTACGCCCCTCGATTCCTGCGAAAGTTAATGCAGTAAAAACCCTAAGTGTTGTACATAAATACTGCAACATGGCGTCACACACACAAACAAACCATCACGCCGTTTCCCCGTAGAGGTAGGCAGAGACAATAGCACGCCATATCACCCTGTCTTTGCATACACACGTTTTTTCCGACTTTTGATAGTATTTCTTTTGTTGGACTTGATCATGCCATGTCCTTCTCGGTCTTCCTAGTTTTCTACTATCAACATTTGCATCGTAAATCATTGTCCATTCGCTCTACTTGTGCAATCCAACGCCGAGCTCCTTTCTTGATTTTGTCGATACTGCTTATCTCAGCATTATATAATGCACGGATCTCGACATTATTTGAGCACCTCATGCATGTTTTTATCACACATTTTTTGTTTTAAATCTTTAAGTATTAAGAATAAGTACTTATTGCTAAAAGCGATATCTTCCAGCCAACCAAAAAACAGACAGGTCAAAGGAAGATTTAGTCAAAAATATGTACTAAAAAACAAAATACATGAAGAAAAAACATAATTACTTCAAAATAAGAGATGTTTCTTAAGGCTAGCATAAATAAAGTTACATAGTTCGTCTGAAAGATCGCATTTCGACGACATTCAGCCTACTTTCATAGTTTTTTTATACAATCCGTACTTTGTTTCCATTCTTACTCGTAAGAGTCAGGATCAGGATTTTATTATGTAGGGCTAATTATTTATTTGTCAAGGTTGATTTTAGTGCCCGTTCACCTTGTTCCTGGCACTCACCCTCATTTCAATATCTTTCTCAGTACTTCGACCCTTCGGAAATATACTTTCCAGATGTACAAATGTATCCACCTGTTTCAGCCAAACACACCCATTGCAAAAAGGAAGGAAGTAAATTTTTGTTCATTTTTAATTAGTTGTAAATTACTGTCCTGTTTAAAACCGGTCAAATTGTAGCTAAGCGAGCCTTTTTTAATTCCCCGCACTAGCTAAATTACAGTTTACAAGAGGGCAATACAATGGATAGGATAATGGTGCCTTAGTCCAGCTCCGACCGCGAAAGATAGGATGCTGGGACAATACAAAAATTCGGTCGTAGTTCACATATGAGCGCGGCTAAAATGAATACGGGACGACGATCGTTACGAGTGAATTCGCGAAAATGTTATTTCTTTGATACCAAGACATGTTGGAATGGTTAAAAGACAAACTAAATACAAAAAAGGTGTTTTTTCTGCCGACATTTTCTCGGGAAAAAAGCGCGGGAACGACACACCCGTCAAGCAAGTTGCTATTGTCCTACATACGGTCTTGTCGATGAGATTTCAGTAGGGCGCAGTGGTGGGTCTAATCATGGTCCCGCGGAGAAAGCCTGTCCGTATATCTCTGTGACAATGTCCCAGAACATTGAGAGATCCTAAAGCCCGCCATCTACCCGCAGCTGTTGAGGAGTCCAGAGGGACTCTCTGTCAGTTGCGCATAGAGGAAAGTTAGAAAAAATATTGCCAAGGAATACAAACTCTATGCAGATTATCAAAGAGGAAGGAAGATGTATAAACAGAGTCCAACACGTCGTCCTCACCCCTCAGGATCTGCTCAGTGCCTCAGTTTTTTTTATTCTAAAATAAAGTATGCTAAAAATTTACAAACAACTTACACAATTAAAAGTTTACACAAATAATGACTTGCGGGGTTCATAGACCTTGATCTAGGACACACACGTGCTAAATAATTTCACCTGAAATTATAGGGTGACGACCGATGAAGCAAGTGAGTGTTTTCTATTGAATTCAATTCATTACATTCTGCGAAACACGAGGTTAACGTTCTGCATTACATTAACAACGTCCCTACCATGAAGATATGAAGAGCAAAGGAACGTGGCCTATAAAGAGACCACAAGGCGCAGTCAACGCCCAGTCGGGTAAAGTTTAGTCAGTCAGTCACTCAGTTCTAGCATGTAATTTAGGCGCAGTATCTTCAAACCATCATCGCCGCTACGCTTGCTCTACACAACCAAGTGCTGTATCTTATTCGTCACGCAATAAATCTGCATTTAAACTACAACGTCTATTAACAACTGGGACGGGGCCACCTAACTAAAATCCTAAAGACTAAAGACTTTACTGCCATCATGAGGAAGAAGTCAGCTTGTTCACAAAATAAGTTAAATATGACGTAAAAAAAGAGCAGCAAAAAAATTCAACACAAAAAACGAAATAATGTTTTAGTTGAGGTTTTTAAAGCAATAATACAATATCTAGAGATTTATAAGAAAAAACTCAATGTAGATATGACACACACAAATGTTATGTTTTAGAAACAATTGACATACTGTGTTTTTACTTATAATAAATTACAGATTTTTTTTAAAGTTGCATAAATTCAACACATGACTTTGGTCCTATAGTGTTGGGATTTGTGTCTCAATACATGTTAAATTAAAATGTAGTAAATAAAACAAAATACATTTTTAAAAATGAAAAATGTTGGGGATATACCAAAATGTATGATATCTCAAAATATAACTTTTGCAAATAACAGCCGTTTCACTTATGACGGCAGTATAGTAAAACAACATCTTGGAACAATGTCCTGTCCTACAAATTGCTGTTTACACTTGGACATTGGATCCTGGGACTGAAAAAATATTGTATTATCCTTGTGTAAACGCTAATTGAACTTTTGACTAAAAGTTAACTGAGAATGCCGTGAAAAACAGCATAATGGCTCGACCGTCTTCCAAAACACCGCTTGATTTTGTTTGTTGATATGGTAATACGAAGCAGGCGATTATTCAAGACATTTTACGAATTGATAAAACATTATTTTACCTCGTATCTTCCTTCTCTGTTATTTCTCCCTCCTACCTTATCACTCCAGACTTAGTCCTAGAAGCAGTAAATCTTGCTGGCGCCCCCGACTCGACTTGTCTAAGAATTTGTCTTGTTCAAAATACTAAAAACGTTTTGTCTAAATACACTTATTTAGTAGGAAGCTTGGCACGTTTAAGTTATGCCCGAACTGTCTTATTGAAGTGTAGATAAATTATGTTGTATAATTGAAGTATTTAGTATTCGCTCACTTTTCGATAGATAAAACTTAATAACAAGGCAATGTAATATCTCATGAGGACATACATGGGTCCATATTGGTCAGAGGGAGTCAGAGAAATTGTTGTCCGATGTAGAAGGACGTAAGCTGATTTCTTGTTTCACTAGTAATGACTTAGGACTTAGGATATAGAGATTTTGGTATTATTTATGTTTTCTCTGGATATTTATTGTTTACTTTTAAGACTGAAAAAGCACACATAATGATAAAACTGTAATTACTTTTTAATATTATTATAAAATACATACTTTACTGCCTTAGAACGGGGAAGCTATCCCTAGTTAGGCAGTTTAGATGAACCAACAGCAAAAATAAAAAATATATCCGTTTACTGTTACTACTTAATTAATTTGTTGTATAAATAATTACTTGTACATAAATTGCTGTAATAAATATGTAAAAAATAAATAAATGAAAAAAAAATAAAAATATTGTATTATCAAAAATCGAATTGTACAAGACGATTTATGAAAAAAAATCTATGAAAATGATTATATGAATTATAAATCTTACTTGGAAAGACTCTTAGGACTCTGATTACGATCGAAAATTAACGAAGTTATCTTTAATTATTGTCAATAAAGTAAAATATGATTTTCAAAAAAATAACTAAACCAAATGAAAAATAAGAGAAGTTATTTTTTGTTCTGTACACCATTTTGTGAAAAGAACCTAAATTATATCGTTATGGTATTTGTTTTAATCAATACAGTGTAAAAATTCCGCAAACCAAGTCTTGTAAAATTTCCATTGAAAATAAACGTAAAATTGGCATTTTTCAATTAAAAAATATAAAAGCGCCACGAATAATTTGTTTTATATTTTCGTTTAGAATCACCTTAATATGAACTGCAAACATAATCAATTAGCCCAGGGGTGATATTCCAAAAGGTCTCGCGGCCGTAAAAACCACTTTTATCTCGCGTATTTTGTATATAAATACACGAGATGAAAGAGCGTTTGGAAAAGCATCGCACGACATCAACATGGTAGGCAAATGCGCTAACCAGTACATTAAAATACATTTAAATAAAAATAAAGCACCTATTCTCTAATACAAACTGCTCAAATGATATATGAAAATAATAAAAGGGTTACCTCGGTATGAATGGTTTAGTGAATTATTAAATGAAAATGTTCTGGATTCGAAGTTCATTTAGCTTAACTCTGTAAATAAACGGAGTATGATTGATGTGGGTATTGGGTCCGGTATAGAATTAAATGGTAGATGGCGTTCGCTACCGACGTCGACAAGGTGAAAAATAAAAATATAAAGAAATAATTTGATACGTGTTAAGAAAATTATAGCGATTACTTCGGCGGCCGGAGAAATTGCCTCGTCGGGAACAGAGCTGTACTGGCAACTGGGTTATTAGAAGAAGAAAAAAGTAGGTTTTGTTTTATTTAATTTTTTTTATAATTATAACAACAACGTTTTCCAGAAATCGCATTTAAACTTTCAAAATTATTTTGAACTTGTCATGACCTAAATTGTAGATTGTAGCCATATTAACAATTAACAATGATTTGAGTGTGTCCAAATGTTTGTAGACAGGCCTTCCATATCCCTTCTCAAAAATGTTTTCCCTCAGTAGCAACAAATTTATATTCACAATTACTTATGCACATTTATTTATTTTTCAAAAATATTTACAAAATAGTCTTAAATTAAAGTCCTGCTGAGTTGCATACATACAACTCGTCAGTAAGTTCTTGTAAATTACATTGATTATTTACACTTAACCTACATCAACAATAATTTTACTTGAAAAACGTTACATATTACATTATGAAAAATTAAAAACTATCACTAATGCAAAAAACTTTTTTCTAATGACCATAATTTGAACAAACGTCTCACTCCTGTATTTAACTCAGTATTTTTAATATTGTTTGGTAACATGTTAAATATTTTAGTGTAGCAGTGTCTTTTTGCCATATTTATTGCAATATCATGTGATCGTTTATGTTTTTAGCTATGTATACATGATGCTTTTTTGTTTTTTTAAATTTTAAACTGTCCATTTTAAAGCCTTAACAATGCGTTGAACCTCTCAATATGTCATTGTTCGGCTAGAATCTTGTAAGTATATCAATTAAGTCAATAAATTACTATTGGGAACTGAAGTGGGCTATTTTTTGTACATAATTTTAATTAGAATCATAAAAAATAAAAAAGTTTGTTACAAAAACGGTGATAAAATGAAGGTGCTATGTTAGTTGTCATTAGTTGCTGCTTTTTTAATCCAGTAATCTGTACGTTTGATGTGAAAGTGAGTTTATCGTCAAATCCAAAATATTTATTCTATTAGAATTACGTCGAGTACAAGTTTTGCTTTTGTATTTACTTAATTTTCGAATTTTGCGATAGTGAAAAAACAATTACGTCAATGCGCTTCAAGTTTAGGAGTCAAATATAATTCTTTATATTTACCGTTCGCGTCGATGTAGTTCTACCGATGTCGACACTCCGCAGATGGAAGCCAGCAACTGATCAATCCTCCTGGAGGCTTATTCTGTCACAATTTCGTTTCGTAAGTTCGTTCGTTCGTCATATATCCATCTTACTCTGACGAAATCAAAATCGTATTTCGCTCTCGTTGCTTCTCATACGGTACGAATGAATTTACGAAACGAATTAGTTACAGAAAAAGGCCACTGACGTTGTCGCTTCAATACCCGCGAATTTTTCACCAATCAACAAAGAAACTAGCAAATCCGTCCTAAACAACTTTTATGATTTTTCGCGATGCTTACCTCTGTTAACGAAAAACTTACATTCGCGTCATTGTTCTCTATAATTGAAAACTATAATTGACATTTTGTTTGTTGTAAATATTGTTTTTTTTTTTAATAGTTGGTAATTTTATTTTTAACAATTTCATTGACATAATTGAATTCCCGCCAAACTGTAAAATATTTTTTTTTTGTGATTTTTTATTTTAACGCTTAAGCAACACAAATAATGTTAACATCAAATAAAAGTTTGAAAAACTGAGATTTTTTTGACTATCAACTTAAGATTTTTGGAAGTAATTTTTTACTAACTAAACGGATAGCTTTGTGAAATAATAATAAAAATGTCATACTACTGAAATGGTTAACCTGATAATTAAGTGTTTGGTAATTAATAATTAAGTGTTTGGTATTTTGGTTTACCTATGCAGTGCTTTTTGCACCACTGGGTTTGGAAAGGAAAATGATAATGACGGTTATTATTGAAATGTCGCGTACAGTTGGATGAAGAATACAGTTTGGCTTGCGAAATACAATTAGAACCCCAGACGAGTGTTTTTCAGTCGATCACATTCGCTCCCCATGCTTTCGTCTTAGGTTCGAATCCTGGGAGGATCAACGTGAAAAATCAGTTTTTTACGAGGTTCAACACTAAAATATTTCACTGTCCCTGGACCGGTACCTGAAGAGTAAGACATGCGCTGCATTTTGTGTTCTAATGAAGTGGCCCATGCACCACTGGGTACTGATTGGGGAATATCGATAATTACATTGAACTATTTTCTTGTTATTTCTTCGATACTTAATTGTTTTTATAACTTAAAAAAAAGATTTTTTGAAATTTATCAACAAAAAAACATGAGCTCGAAATATATACATATTTATTGTTATGTTATCAAAAAGGCCCAAGTCTTTAAGACGAATTAAAAAATCTACAAGACACGATACAATCACATAGGGTGGATTGATTTTTATTATTTGATAATATATTTTTATTTATTTAATGTGAGACAAACGCCATCAGTAAGTACATCTGTACATCATGAGCTCGACTAATCTCCATTCGATTTTATTTTGACCGATTTTTACCTGATAGTAGCCACTAGTTTTTAATAAGACAATTATCCATTTTAAAACGTTCTTAAATGCACTGTTTGAAACTAATTATTATTGTCGTAATAAAACTTTCTTTTTCATACAATTTTTTCTCTGTTTTTGATGTGTATTATTATTTATTATTATCTTTTTCTGAAATTAATGTATCAAATATTTTTGGGTACCAGATATTATGTTATTACTAACTTTAAACTAATTTTTATTATTTGTTTTTAACAATAATTTGTTACTACCATTTTTTTTATACGTATAAGTATATATAAATTTATTCATATTTTTGTTTAAATTCTTTACTAGTTATTTACAATTTGCTTTTTAATTTAATTACTTTTCTTATATCCATATTTTTTCTTTTCTTTTTTACTATGTAAAGTTTCACTTTTTATTTTGCATGGCAGTATTCTTTTTATTGTTTCTACATGTTTACAAAAAAGCGTTGTTTATCTTTTAAATTATTACTTACTACGTTTGTACTTACCTGTATATTTTTTTGTAAATGCCCCTTGGGCGTATTGTAAAATTAAATAAATAAAAAATAAATAAAATAAATGAATATAAAATATGTACCCGTATAAAAATTGATCTACTCTAATTTTACCGTGTCGAGTAGATTTTTACGACCGGACCGGAGTAAAATCGGCGAAATGTCTTAAATTTTCGTTTCCTCGATGCGGTCCTGTTTCTGATATTGATGTAAATAATTGCGTCGATATAATCAAAGGTAACTAGGGATGCCATCAATCAGGACTTCGATCGATCCATATATCGACCCCTTTATTAAGATCGGAATATCGATATCGGTGTTTGCTTTGGAGTTCTACACTATATCTACCCTGTTCGTACACATTTTGTTACACATTCCTGATTGGGTGAACGGACCAATTATCTATTAGGTACCTACTAGCTTTGTTTGTGTTTTTGCGGTCACTAAAGAAGATGGTGACTTGTAAATTGTTTAAACTTATTGAAATTGATTGAAACAGAGAGGGAAAACATCTTTAAGAAAGGAAGGTGAAAGTCTCGGCTTATTACAGTGCTTCCGAGTGGCTGATTAAGTGGTCATTTTACAACCGTAAAACATTCTGCTTACATTTAAAAGTTTAATTATCAACATTTCCTTAACCGTTTCATTTCTAGACTTTTGTGTATTTTCCCCTGTTTCAATAAATTGCAATCTTAATCCTAGGGGACGAAATCAAGTATTTGGACATATCGAATCAAAACATAGTTTTTATTTATACTACAGTCCTTAAAATATGGCTTGATTAAAATGACAGCTGCCAAACTAATGTGACTAGTGGTGGGAAAGTACTGATCACTGATCATGTACCGATCAAATCGATTTTATCAGGTTTTTCATGCAAACATGAAAATCTGTTTCTGAAAAATGATATAAAAACGCAAAAACAAGCCTATTACAGTGTGTTTAAGACAACTATTCACCAAAAATAAGACATTTTATACTTTTTTTCATGAACGACATCAAATTAATTATTCTTTTATTCGATCGATTAATATTGATAAATTTGTCCCATATTTTACATTTTTGCAAAATGATGTAACCTTGTAAGAACGTCATTAATAATTAGGTTTATTTGAGTTTTTTTTAAGTTTTAAAGCTGATTTTGTATAATTATGTTGATTTGTATGTCAAGCATTGTATATAAAAAAAAATAACACGCCAGATACAAATGATTTTTCGTGTTCCAATATAAACTACTCCTTAGACGTAACTGCAAAGTTATGTCAGCACTTTTGCTGACAACTGTCATTCTAATCAAGCTATATTTTAAGACTATAACTATACAACGAGGAAATTCGGAGGGTTTAAAAAAAAAACTGTTTGATAATAGACTATAAAATTAACCGTAAAAATGGTGAATATTTTTATGACGTATTATCAGCGCTACGGTTTTTTTTAAGTTTTGCAATTTTGGAATTACTCCGCACGTGACGTCACAAGTTCTCGTCAGAGAGTTCTGCTGATTGGTGAGTTAGTTTTCCGGAAACCGGAAATCTATCACGACGTATATATATATTTAGATCATTTATATAGCGCCTTTTTTGTGAAAATCACCTCAAGGGTGCTGTACAATAAATAAATATCCCACGACGTCTCGCAGCTACAGTTAGATTCATTAGTTTATCCGATTGAACTTGTGACATAGTTCAATTTTATTAAAATTATTTTTAATATTTTTCATTCATTTACGAGAAGCTTTGTCGTACAATGAACAGCTCTAATTTTTACCGCGAGTAAGAAAACACGTTTTATATCCCGTTTCCCGTTTCCCGTAGCACTGACCTTCCACGTTTCACGTCAGTAATTTACTGCCGTGTCCGGGTGGAATGAAGAATACAGTTTTGTGTGTGAAATATAACTTTTGGAGTGTTTTCGACTCCTGAAATTGATGGCTACATTAAAAAAATAATTAAATCTTGCATTACAATAATTTGGCGTAATGTTTTGTTATTATTTTAACAAGCAATATTTGAATATATTTACCGCCAAATGGCATAACCGGATCGCTAAGGCGGTGGTTGCACACGCGAAGCTGGGTTTTCGTCGATGAAATGAAGTTTATTTAAGAGTTGGTTGTTTTTTTAAATATTAATGAATTCGCTTTAATTACCTAAAAAACTCACGGTCTTGTTTATTATGTAAAGTATAAAAAGGAAGTTCAGTGCTACGGGAAATTAGAATTCCTAAATGTTTTATTGTACGACAAAATTTCTCGAATATGCATAAAAAAATAATAAAATTGAACTACTTTGAACAACGTCACTAGTTCTTCAGAATCATCAAAAAAGCGCCGAGAGGGCTGAAACGATACAAAAAATATTTAAGAAAATAATTTTAACATAGTTTGATAGTCTATTAACTAAGAATTTTTTTTTTTAAATCTGAACTTCTTCACCATTTCAGATAATTTATTTTGAAAAAAGTCTGTATGTCATTGTTATAATTATAAAATGGTGAATGTTTCTCAGTGTGTAAAGTGGCCACTTAAACCAGCCAATGACAGGTCATAAATCCTGTAAATGCCTAGACTTCCATATTACCTTCTTTAAGGTATTCTCCATCCCTGTTGTAATTTGTTAATTTTCATAATCAATAAAAATGAACGCATGAATGAGATTAGTTTTTAATTATTGTTAAATAAAAACTGGGAATTAAGTACACGCATCAATAATGACCCTGCTAAATTATCCAAAATAACAATGACAAAGTTCAGTGTTACGGGAAATTAGACGAAAAATGTTATCTTACGCTCGGTAAAAAAATGAGTATTAAATTATACTGTATTGTTTATTGAAAATATATGAGAAAAGTAAGAAAGACGATTTTATTGAAAATATACTGCTTTGCACCATTACTTCTGAATCAACCAACGATAAGAGAGTTGTGATAGATTTCCGGTTTAGGGTAAGTCAACTGACGAATCAGCAGAACTCATCGAAAAGAGGGGAAGATGACTTGATACGTCACACGCGAAGTAATAAAAAAAGCAAAACGTAAAAAAAATACTATAAAAAAATTGACTTAGCTTTTTAGTATATTGAAAAATAAAATTACGAAAAAAAAACCACCTAACTTCCTCATTATACGGCGAAGTTTCTCTAAAATGCACCAAAAATTAACTACATTAAATGACGTCACAAGTTCTTCTACATCAACCAATTATAGCGTGTTCTGATAGATTTTCCGCTATCGGAAAGCCAACCCACCAATCCGGACAACTTACCGAAGACAACTGAAACGGGTTGTGGTCCCGTGGCTATTGTCTCGGACTCACGGCTCAAAGGTCTGTGGTTCGAATTCCACTCTACCCCAACTAGATTTCCATTTTCTAAATTTGGGTAAATTATAAGAACGCTAATATTCCTCGTCGGCCTCGTGGTGTAATAGTCAGCGCGTTTGCCTACCATGCAAAAGGTCTCGGGTTCGATTCCCGGCATGGTTGATATGAAATATTGATTAAAAAGGGTGTTTTTACACTAGAAATATTTCATAGTCCCTGGACTGGTATTTGAAGCGTGAGACTGATCATCTTACCTTCATGTTATAAAAATGATCAAGATACGCTGCGATTGGTGTGCCAATGCAGTTCCCTATGCACCATTAGGTGTGGAAATAGAATGATGAAGATGAATATTAATTTTTAAAAATTCTTTTTTTTTATTCCCATTTTCTAAAAATTAGTTATTAACAACTCGTTGAAAATGTTCCTTAAAATTAAATATTTGGGTAAATCGTAAAAACGCAAATATTTCTTTAAAAAAACTAGTGACGTACGGAATAATTTAAAAAATACCAAACTTGTAACAATAATGCGATATAAATGTATTTTTTTGCTTGGTTTGATAGTATTTTATCGAGTAAAAAGATATAAAAAACTTCTTTATAATTATTAGAATCGCTTTTTACAAACTAAGTTTAATTTCGATTGCTAATATAAGTTTACACATTACGGCGCTGTATCCGGAGGAATTTTTAGCACAGCAACAAAAAGAGCAATAATAATAATATTGTTATGTTATTGCTATTGGGGTCTATGTTCTATTCCATCCCGGCGCAGCATCCCGCAGGAACGGGGGGTGCGGGGCGGGGGGAGCGCGCGGACCAACCTACCAAACCAACCAACCTCACTCGCCAGAACCAGACAGTCGTTCGTTGTTCAGTCGCTTCGTTACCGTCGCGTCAGTAGCGCGTGCCGCCCGCGTACCGTGCGCAGCCCCCGTGAGACAAACATCGCGACCAGACACCGCGTCTGCCGAATATCCCAGAGTGACAACAGTATCTGTGACTGGTGGCGAGGTTTTGTGTTATTATTATTTCGCTATCATTATTGTGCTTGAAGTTCGTTTGATTTGCAATTTCTTCAGCTTTGGCTCCCTGTTGCGACTTTGCCCGATTGTTTGAAGAATTGTTTAACTTCGGAAAGTTAGTGCAGTAGCGCGGTTGCACTTGATATTTTTATTCCAACTCTTTTAAGTTCCCCGGGAATCGATGGCATGATTTATTCAGTATTTTATGTTCTGTGTTTGTGTTTGCGGCGTTCCGCTAAAAGTTTTTATTATTTATCGTAATTTGTTTTCCCCTAGCAATTATTTCGCCTGCGAGATCTTCCGGATGTCTCGAGTGCTCTTCTTAATTAATTAATTAGTTTCGCGAGCTTGTTACAAATAATATATATGGTACGCTGACAGAATTATAAGTACATGTTTTTATTTTTTGTGTTTCGCAGTTTTCTTTCGTTTCGCTCACCAGTCACTCTGTAAATAAATTCGCGATACTTTTTATACCCGAAAGGGTTTAATTTGTCAGTCGCCGACTTCCGCAGATCGAATTACTCCTCGAATAAACAATTCAGTAGTAAAATAAAACTTAAGAATCGACCAGTTGCGCGGTACGAACTAATCGGTAAATTTGTCACCCGTCGACAAAAAGGCGGCTTCGGTTATCGACGCCGGCTGAAGGATTACGTGAAATCCGACACTCACGCTCCGAGGGAAAGTCCCGAGTGATCACCCCAGCCCACCCCGCGGGACTTCCCGGGAGTATGCCCGCGGCCCGGAGGGACTGAACCGCCGGTCAGCCTTCCTCAGCATGCGGCTCCTCCCGCTCGTCGCCTCGCTGTGGGCGGTAGCTTCCTGCGAGAGCTACGTCCACACCTTCGCCGCCCACCCCGCGGACCCGTGCTACGAGGACGAGCAAGCCCTCCGCTGCATCCCCGACTTCGTGAACGCCGCCTTCAACGCGCCGGTGATAGCCTCCAGCACCTGCGGACACCACGCCCCCGCCCGCTACTGCGACCCTTCTCAGAATAACCGCTTCCCGAACTGCCACATTTGCGACGACGCGCAGCCCAAGAAGCGCTTTCCGGTCGATCACCTGACCGACCTGAACAACCCCAACAACGTGACGTGCTGGCGCTCCGACCCCCTGCCGCCCCCCGCGTCCGTCGACTCCCCTCCGGACAACGTCACCCTCACGCTGTCCCTCGGGAAGAAGTACGAACTCACGTACGTGAGCATGCAGTTCTGTCCCCGCTCGGCGAAGCCGGACTCCATCGCCATATTCAAGAGTATCGACTACGGAAAAACGTGGCAGCCGTTCCAGTTCTACTCCAGCCAATGCAAGCGGGTGTACGGAAGGCAGAACCGGGCCACCATCACGAAGGCCAACGAGCAGGAGGCCCGCTGCACGGACTCCCACCGGTACGGGGCCGAGGGCGGGGGCACCGGCGGGCGCATCGCCTTCAGCACGCTGGAGGGGAGGCCGAGCGCCTCCGAGTTCGACAACTCCCCCGTCCTCCAGGACTGGGTGACGGCCACCGACGTGAAGATCGTGTTCAACCGCCTGCACATGCCGGAGGAGCCCGACCTGTCGGACGAGGCGACGTCCCCCGGGCTGGACGCGAGGGACGGGGCGAGCTACTCGCTCAACACGCTGGAGACCATGTCCACGGCGTCCACGGCCACCATGTCGCACCACTACGCCGTGTCGGACTTCGCGGTGGGCGGCCGCTGCAAGTGCAACGGGCACGCCGGCAAGTGCGTCCACGGGAAGGACGGCCTGGCCTGCGAGTGTCGCCACAACACGGTGGGGAAGGACTGCGAGCGGTGTAAGCCTTTCCACTTCGACCGACCCTGGGGGAGAGCGACCTCCAGAGACGCTCACGAATGCAAAGGTACGTGACAATCTCGCCTAATATTTACATTTTAATACCGTTCACGGCAAACCACTCGCGCTCAGTTTATATGAGTTTATCTAGTAAGCCGAAAACGAGAAGTAAATATGATAACGCTTTTGTTTACCTAGGTGGAGATGTAGGTGGTAAACACGCATTCTGTTAGATCCATTTCCCTTTGATAACAGCGGTATTCCTCTGTTTACGTTTTATGAGAAAACATTTGACGATTAATCACTCATTCAACCTATTACCGATTACAAAGGAAATTAGATATGTGACTACTCCTTTCCGAATTAGTAATCGGATTATGAAAATGAGTGTGTGGTCTGTTCGGTATCCACTGGAATTAATTGTATGGGCAAACACATTACTTTATTAACAAGTTGGAGTTTTCATATGGGTTTGTTATTTCGAAGCATTTTGTGGCGTGTCAGAGGAAATGAATAAAATTAAGTTACGAAAATCAAAACTTCGGTTCTGTAATTTTCAGGTATACTCGTATCCATAATATTTATTTAACGTCAACGACTATTCTTTTCTCACTTAAATTTTACATAATTTATGAAAATTTAACTGGTATTTTTATGTTAGAAAATCATTGTTTTCAATACTTATTATGTATGACTGAATGTTTTCTGAATAAAATGAAATAAAATATTAGTTAGTATCTATATCACCGATTGTGACATGATTATTATATTTAAAACCTTATCGTCATCTAAATCCACTTATTTGTACATCACCCGCGTCTTTTCATGTTTTTTTTTAATAAGCAAAAAATTAGGATGATAATGGTATTAATATTTTTTTGTGCGACGTCAGATAAATTTTCTAGAAAGCTTTAAAATATGCATATTTCGAATTACCCGTAAACCAGACGTTTCGCACCCTGTAGAACAAACGGCACGTATGACGTTTTGGCACCAAACTAGTACGCAATGTCTATTAGAAGCGCGTTTTAAGTGCTCATTTTTAACTAGCAAATTATAAATTAAAACTTTTTTTGAATACTTTAACAGTTATTTATTTATTTATTCATCAACGGTTCAAAGAACATTTTACAAAAAAAATAAAAATTACAGCAATAATCACAGCAGTGCACAATAATCATGTACATAGTACATAGTATGAAATAATAGAATAATTAAAACTAAACAATTTAGTAAACATATAATACAAAAAGTTAAAAAGAAACATAACATTTCTAATTAAAGATAGTAATAACCATGAGAAAATCTTACGTACTAAATATAAATATAACACAGTAAAGTTGAGAATAACTAGATAATAATAATAAAAAAAATAATTCAACATTAGTACTTCAAAAATAAAAGTTTTTTGAGCAATAAATAGTGAAATCATCAGTTGGTTGGAAGAAGTTGCCATTTGGCAATAAATCCACCAATGTACAATTTAATCATATTAGAATAGTAGAAATCCGCTCTAAATGTGTGTTTTATTTCAAACGTTATTCCCGACTAGTAAAAATACCCTATTCCTTGGCACCTCCTCCGTCAATATGAAAAGCGCAAAAAAAATCGAGCCTGGATTAGTCCGTCTGGGTGCTATTCAGAACCGCTCTAGCGGCACCAGAAAACAGTTTTTTTTTGTATTTGGTATGTAAATACACGAGATAATACGGCCGCGAGAGCGTTTGGAATACTACCCCCGGTAGTATACTGGTTAGAGCGTTTGTCTTTCATGCATGAGGTCTCGGGTTTGATTTCCGGCAAGGTCGACATGATGATTGTATTCAAAAGCATGATTTTTACTGTAATATTGGCTTGGTTCTAAGATTTTTAATACTTTTCCAAAAAGTATACGGGATTTTACAAATTACAACAAAACTCAAAACGTTTATTTCCTGGAGTAATAAATCTCTAAAGAAACCCTTTAGCCATATTACATAGAAAAAAAGCGTTCCAATTTTTTGGTTATGTTTTTAGTTTAACAACAAATGTGTAACGGACGGTTTCGGTTTTCGCTTGCAATTCTCGACCCGAGTGCCTGCGGCCTGTAATCCGTAGCCAACTTCGTAGTTAATGATCATATAATGGCTTTCCTCCGCATGGGCGACTCTAGACAGTGGCGTGTTATTACTCTAAGGTTTATCCGAACTCCAGTCATTCGAATTGCCAAATATCCGGATCGTTATCAGGAAATAAAAAACAAAGAATTGGTTATAATAACAAATGAAAATGGGCGCTGGCGGCCGGCGTGCTCGTCATGCGTCGAAGCAGTTACTTTTCTAGAAATGTTTAAGTAATTATTTAGATGTGATTCCAATTCGCTGTATTATTTCAAAGGCAACAAAAAATATACCTTACAGTAAATTTTGCGTTTTTTTAAAAACATTGTTAATTTTCACTTCAGTTTAGTGCCGAAAATCGGCGTTTACTACAAGCAAAGCATTTTGTTGTACCGCAATTTAATATGTATAATTTTTATTTAGAATCTTCGCTGGTCTGTCTTTAAACCGTATCTTTTTAATGTTATTATATCATTGTCGAAAGTTTGTTTCTGTAAAATAAATATATAAATACAAAATAAATAAATTGCTATTAAGAAATGGATAGTGGAGGTGGGCTGCACACGGATCGATGAGTGGATTAAGCCAAATAGGTAAAATGTGTGTACTGTTTATGAATTTTGGTCTATTGGTCTATATAAATTAGTTATGTTTTTATGATTATTTTAGTTTATATTGTTTATTATGTTAATGATAATTAGGTTATTTAGATTAATTACGTTTTTTAAAATTATTATTATTATGTTAACTTTGTTAAATAAGTAATTTTAGGCATGTTTCACTTTTTGTAAAATGTTTTTCTCGGCACTGGACACAGTGAGGGAACATTATTCTGTATAAAAAAGAATACAAACAATGTAAAAGTATGAATAAATAAATAAATAAATAATAGTATTATTATATTCTGTTTGCAAAACAGTGAAAATATATATATATATATATTTATATATAGTTCGATAATTTATATAGCGCAATTTTTGTGAAAATCACCTCAAGGGCGCTGTACAATTAATAAGTATCCCAGCACGTCTTGCAGCTACAGAGCGCATGGACGGTTGAAATTCTAGTTCCTCGTTTCCAATTAAGATCAATTTCAATTATAACAGATAGGAGCTTGATCACAGCACGCCTTGTAGCTACAGATCGCATGGACGGTAAGATCTCTAGCCCTCATTTTCCCATTTTTTAAATTCACAAAGAAATTTAGTGTATAAATGAAATTTTAAAAAGTAAATAATAATAATGATGTAATAACTTATATTTACATATAAGTTATCAATTTAAAAAATACTTGGTACACTTCCACTTATTTATTTTGACCAATTAGCGCTTTCACCCTCTAATGGGCATCTTCAGACTGGCGAATATTATACAGTGTATTACAATGGAATTCCATCAAGAATTGTCAATAAATAATTTAAATGAAATAAATAATAATAATAAAACGCAGTAAGATTACAGCTCGTCTTGCGGCTACTAGCGCATGGACGAGTGGAATTCTAGCAACTTAAAATGATATGAAAAAAAATAAAAAAAATAAAAAAAATAAACTTAAACATACACCATAGTAGTAAATTTGTCGAGTATTCATGCCAAGAAGTAAGCAATAAAAAAACTAAATAAGTACCAACATGTACTTTATCATATGAGACCATATTTGAGTACAATACTTACTCCGCTTGACTACGAGCAAATGCAGTGTAAAGAGTTTTAAGAGTTTGTATACTATCGAAGTCTTCGAACATTCTCAGTACGAAACCTAGTATTTTCACTCCTTAATCTCTGACATTTGAAATATTTTTATGGAAATTCAGTTTATCGTCAAAAAGTAACTCCCAAATAACAAATTATTTTTACTGATTCTTTTACTGATGATATATGTCAATGTTTAAAATATATATTTTAGAACCAAAATTTATTTATTAGTAATTCAAATAGATCAAGTCAAAGAAGGAATCGTGTGTTAGAAATACCACATTGTAAAACGAGGCTAGCAGAGACATGAATATTTTATAGGCCAATTTAAATATATATATATTTTTTCTAATAATATTTCTTTTGATTTTTTTGATTGATCCTAAACTTTCAAAATCTTCCTTCTTTTAAAAAACACGCACTATTCTGGATTCGAACTAAAAATTTTAACTCTTTTTTTCTGTTTAAAAAAAAAAAAAAAAGAAATACTTGCGTTCTTATGATTTACCCAAATATTTAATTTTGAGGGCCATTTTCAACGAGTTGTAAATAACTCAATATTAGAAAATGGAATCAAGTCGGAGTAAAGTGGGATTTGAACGACGGAACTTTGGTCCGTGAGTCCGAGACACTAGCCACAGGACCACAACCCGATCTATGATATATTTTGTTGCCCTTTAATAATAAGGATTATTTTTATGTTTTTTTATTTCCTCTTTTAATTACTATGAAAAATAGTGCCCTGTAATCTTTTACAGAATATTTTCTTTTCTCTTTCTTATATTACACAAAAATATAATATCTGTCTATCAGAGGAGCAAAAATTCATAAACATTTCTTGTATACCCACGAACAAGCCATGCCTGTGTGGGATATTTTGTTTACTATTTTTACTGTTAATATGTATTTAATTACATATAATTATCCTTTATTTTTTTAATATTCTGTTTTACCTCTTATGTATATTGTAAAAAAAACAAAAAAAAAAGTGAAATTGCATTTGGTGTGCCAATGCATTGGCTGAAGATGATGATGGTAATGATGATTCCTGTGCCGGTCGAGGGTCTGCAGTGTGCAGTGTGTGAACTGAACAGGTAGAGGGAGAGGACGAGCAGACCCATGTCGGCACGGTGATACTGACGGAGTTATGATCTCCGAGAAAGCTATTCGTGTTCATGTTTCACCTCTCCGAACTTAATGGCCGTTTTAACTTGGTTTGTTTAAACTCGCCATTAAACACCTTCAATCCTGTTGTTGGGCATTTACTCGGAACGGAAATAGCGGCCAGTAACGCAAAGGAAAATAAAATACTGGAAATCTGTAAACCTACCTAGACAAGACGAACACAAAAAAACTACCTTTTTTCTTTTTTTAAAGTAATAAAAATCTATGATGTAAAAAAAATTTTTTTGCTCATAAAAATATTTTTAAATTTGTAATTTTGAATTCCCGCAAAAACGGTCATTCCATTGACCACGCCCCTAATACGTCACGATTAAATATAGAACTTTGTTTGTGACCGTTTAAATTTAAATTGAACATCGTCACGAGACATCACAATTGTCAAGGCCAAACATGTCGCGTTTTTGTAGATTTATATTTTTTAACAATTTTTTTCTAAGTTATGTAAGAAAACTTTAAATAACACTTCTGTACGCAGTAACTTAGAGTTTGCATCCGTTGTGTGGAGCCCACAATACATAACAAACAGAAAGGATTGAAAATTTTGAACGAACATTTTTAAAATACCTAGATTATAAAAACAATAAAACGCTTTGCACTTACAGCCAATCTGCTAAACAAAATGGATTTTTTACTCTTGAAAAAAGACGCACTATATCTGAATTATGCTATTTATATAAATCAAAATAATAAAGTAGACTCTTTTAACCTACTCTCCAAAATTAATCTTAATGTCCCCTTTCGCGTGACAAGAAATAAGTATTTATTCCATCTGCCAGTCTGTAGCACTAACTATGCACAACACTCTTTCCTCTATCGTTCTTGCTCAAACTATAATGCTTTTTTTATCATTTATTAATATATATAACACGCCCCTTAATTTATTTCAAAATAAATTAAGACTGATTCTTTCTGGCTGCGATACGATCCCACTTGCTATTTAATTATGCTCACACTTACTCCCACATACACACAAACACACCTATACACTTACTCTCATACAAATACACATAAACACACCCTTTTGTTGTACCACAATTAAATATGTATGATTTTTATTTAGAAAATTCGCTGGTCTGTCCTTAAACCGTATCTTTTTTATGTTATTATATCATTGTCGACTGTTTGTTTCTGTAAAATAAATAAATAAATAAAACATTTTTCCACAATATTCATATATCGGGGTCTACTTGGATAGATGTTTAAATTTTAAAATACATACTCAATATGTAACAAAAAAAATTCAAAAAAAAAATTCATTTCAGATTACGAAATGTAATAGATTAAAAAAGTAGTATTCTTATGTATAAAACAATAATATGTCCACACATAAATTACTGTTCTTCCATTCTTTTTTTATGTAATGAAGGAGAAATTCAAAATATACAAATTCTTCAAAATAAGGCAATGAGGATTATACTCAAAAGTAATATATATTCTAATGTAGAAAGAATGCACAAAGAAAATGGCTTGCTCACAGTGAAGCAACAAATTAAATATAATGTGGCAATTTTTATACATAAAATAATTAAGGGAATGAATAAAATAAAAACAATAATAAAATTTAAACAACAATGTCATACATACATATGAAACAAGGGCTAAAAAAAAAATAAGATTACCAATGAGGAAAAAAACAAAATCTCAAAACTCATTGTACAAGGGATTAAGCTGTACAATGAGTTACCTGAAGAAATAAAGGAAATATAAAAAAAATTGAAATATTTAAAATTAATTTTAAAAATATATGTTATTGAGAAATTTTGATACAAAAATTATAATATTTTCAAAAATATTGATTTTGTAAATACAATTAATTTTTCTAAATCCATTTTACATATTTTTTTGAAAAATAACGAAGGAAAATATATTTTTGACTAATTCGTTTTTTTTTGTTGTGCCCTCTTCTTTATTATAACATTTTATTTTGTGTCTTGGTTATATTTTACACACACCAAGCCGACGATGGCGATGTTAGTAATTATAAGGTATGTGCGGAATTTGAGCATTATCATTGCTAAGAATGCATTCGCACTAAGAGTTAGTACGTTATCTGTATGAGAACGTTATTTAATTATTTATTACTTACTAACGGACCATTGTCCATTTTTATTAAGAAAAACAAAATACATTTTAAATAAAGTTGACACTACAAAGTTATCCATAGGAATAATAAAATACAAAACAAAAATCAAAATTAAACGACATTAAGACAAGATCTGGGTCTCGATTATGGTGGGAAGATAAAGACGCCATACGTTCACCTTGACGGTATAGTTGAAGATAAATTCCCTCTAGCGATTATAAAGATATACTACCGACCCCACCTTCAAGTTTTGGGTAGGTACATCGATATGAATCAAGGGGAAGCGTACGTCACGGTACACATATCTACGCTCTAAAATGACATAGCTTCAGTATTACGTCATAGTTGAAGATAAAAGTCTCCCGACCGACTACAAAGGTGTACCGATACCCCCACCATCAAGTTTTGATGTAAGTACATCATTTTATACCGACGGGTCTAGAACCCCTCGATACGTTTATCTACGCATTAAAAGTGTCTTGAAATTTATTAAAATTTCTAATCGTTTTGAGCTTTGCACTTTTTTTATTAAAAGCCTATTAAAAATATGAGAGAGAAATAACTAAGTTTTGAAGTCGAATTAAATTCCGACATAAATGTTACTTTAATAAAACGAACACCTAGATGTGAAATAATGTCGCTAGGTTCTGTCCTATTAACTAATAAGAGTATCTAGGCGTCAGACACAGATTATATGCGTCAGAAATGTACCACTCTAAAAAAATATTTAGTTATTATATTTTTTCCATCTGTTTTACTATCTTTTCAAGTGTATGTATCGAGACGTCAAAGGAGCCGGCTTTGTAGTCGATCGGTAGATACATACAGACGATCGTTAAGCGTACCGTCTAGGTGATTTCCAAAAGTCATGCAAAATTAATGTTCAAGCGAGCATTTTTTGCTTGAATTGGAATTTATTGGAGTTTAAAAGCCTATTTAAAAGATAAATGAGAACTATTTTAAATGTTAATGACGTAAGGAACGCGTACTAATTGTTTGCGGTCATTCCATTGACTTGTTTCGATCATATGATGTCGATATGACAAGTAGGCAGAACATACCGAGGTAAGATACAGATAGTACAGAAGTTAAGTATAGCGTCTCGATATATACAGATGAAGATAGCGCTCATAATCGAAGCACTGGACTATTTATTTAGTGCTTACCTTAATCGTGGTAGACTCAGGGGGTCAACTCCTTGTCAATCCTGATTAATTCGTCTGGCAACGCATCCGCAAAAAGCCCTGACTGTAAAAATCTATGCATTTGATCAAAAATCAAAAAATCGCTCATCTTTAAAATCTACGTTCCCACGCACACCTAACAACTTCGTCACTCCTCAGTTATTACTCTTAATTTTGATAGTTTTTATGAGTTTTAGATATATTGCACGCTGCTCTATTTCTTGTATGTTCAATAGACTATGCGAATATGTTCATTATCTTATTACGCGTCCATGCAGCTAAAGAATTATTCTTTTTTCAGTTTAGCATTTTTTGAGTGCCAATCTCCCACTCACTGATTTGACTTATTTGAATTAAAAAAAAAAAAAGTCTTTTGTTCAATTTGCAAAATAGTCTATTGAACATACAAGGACTAGGGCAGCGTGCAGTATTTTATGTTAATTAAAATTTGAATCAATAATTAAGGTTACTTTTCATGGCGTTTAGCGTTTAGGTCAATGTTTCTAAGTATTTCTTTCGTAGTTCGCTTTAATTTGTATAGTTATTATTTTTCTGTCATAGTATTTTCTCTTTAGCTATTCTAATTTCTTAATATTAAATAAAATAAATACATATAATATTTTTTGATAACTTCGGTTAATTTTAGTTAAATATGTCAGTACGCATATGAAAGGAACAAATTTTACTAGGAATTAATGTTATAAGTTGATTACTGGCCGTTGTTAACTGTCTAAACTCGAGATACAATCTCTAAAGCTCTAATCAAGTTTTTTATTAATACGATAGGATATTCAACATAAAATCTTGGATACCCACCTAATTATTTTGATAATTTTTATTAATACGATAGGATATTCAACATAAAATCTTGGATACCCACCTAATTATTTTGATAATTAACGGTTTTTAACGCTAAAAAAAATTGAGCAGAGCTGTCATAACGATAACGCGAACGACCCCATATTTAAATGTGATTTAAACATAGGAAATACAATAAATGAGATTTATATATTTTTTGCGATTATCAGAGATTGTGAAATCAATTTTTAAACTTTAATGCGATTTAGCAAGACATGTAAGCTAATCAGATTTACAAGGAGATAGTAAAATACCCCTTAGACTGAAAAAGACTACATCTTGTCTTGAGTTTACAATACGACAAAAACGGGACGTTTGTACAACATAATTTGTTATACGCTGATTGAAAAACAGCAAGTTATGTTGCTGTTGAGGAGTTTATTTATTTATTTGACACTTTATATACATATACAATAAAATAAGGGCGGGCACATTGCCTTAAGGCAATTTCTTCCTACCTACCCAAACCGTTCAGTTTGAGAAAATTATAAATACATGGACATATTGAATCTTACAATTTTATACAAAAATTAAAAGCAAAAGTTAACAAAAATAAATATATATATATATATATATAAAAAACACTATACTATGAAGAGAGAAGAGGGGATGGGAAGGAAAGAAGAAGGATAAAGGAACAATTTAAATATTTAGATAGTGACATTTCAATCTTGACTTAAATGTAAATAAAGAAGGGGCGTCTCTAACATTAGTGGGTAGGAGTTGACGAGGTGTGAAGAATACCTTGTCTTAGGAGGGGGAAAATTTAGATAGTGAACTGTATTGTTGGGGTAGGAAGGATGCGCAACTCCACTCACCTGCTGATGTTGAGGCGTGACGTGGTGATGGAACGCTGGTGTAGCCGGCGTAACACGCTGGCACAGCTTGTATGGAGCTGGCGGCCTAGATGGACGCTGGCACTCTCACGTAGAATTATTGTTACGTGGAGTGCGCTACGAAATGGGAAGTGGGACGCATATGGGGAAATGTATGGATTGGTTTCAATATTGTTGTGAGTTGGTCTGAACATATACAATATGTAATTTACCTCTAGCTGAAAGAGCTAATGTCTGAACACTGAAAGTTTCTATAGTCTCCTCTATGCCAAGTAAAGTAACTTATCCATGTATACAATTTATAGGGTTTATATATTACAATATAATAGTTAAAAATATTCAAAAAAAGAAAAAACCATCGACAGATATAAGGGACATCAAGACAAGATCTGGACTATTTATTTGGTGCTTGTTTAAATCGTTGTAAACTTAAACCAAAAAAGTCCAGATCTTGTCTTGAGGTAACAATACGACAAAGACGGGTCATTAGAGTTAAGGTCATAGTTTGTTCTATGCTGATCGATGAAAATTACTTCAATGTTTCTCAACGTACGAGAAAATAAAATCAAAAGAGTTGTTTATTTGTCTGGATAAAAGTATAGGTATATGTTTATACCGAAAATTTATTGAAATTAGCTAAAGGAAATCGTGCGTAAGTCTCGATCTGAGAGCTTAATAACTTCTCCTGACAGAAAACAGTATTGAAACATGAATTTTTTTATTATTTTTTATTTATTAAATCATACAAAATTTTTTTTTTTTGTACTCTCAGGAGTTACAATAAACTCATTTTGGGACAGAAAAATATTTACACATAGGTATGTTAACAACAATAATATAGCAACAAATAGTAATAAAGTAACAAGTAATAATATGTACATAAAAACTGAAATAAGATAGCAAGCAAATATATGATACAAATCATACATCCGCTTGCCATCCTTTAAACAATCCATAATAAAAATTAAAAATAAAATTGTTATATTTACATATTGCAAGAAAGAAATATTTAAGGGAAAAAATAACTGAGTGTTATGAGTGTTATGTGTATGTCAAATGAGTATTATGTGTATATATTTTTTTATTCTTTAAATATAGTGACTATCAAACCACGGAAAATAAACTAGGACAATGATTCATATAATATGTAATACAAACCTAATACTATTTATATAAAGGCACGTTTTTAACAAAAGTTATATTTGAAGCAGTAACTTGTGGTTATTATTTAGATATTCAACATTTTATTTTAAAAACGTTTGGTTTTTAACCAACCTTAAATATTTTGTGTCTATCCAATTTTTTGTAGACAAGAACTGGATTTAACCCCCGTGGGAGTTATTAACATTAATATGCATTAATATAACAGGCGTTGCCCAGTAAGTCGGTAAAATAATTCAGCTCAAGCTCAGCAAATAAGGTTTCAGCTCTTTTACTTCACAAACATCAACAGATGGAAGAATTGAAGGAATATAGATGTTCAAACAAAGGCAGAATAGTGAGTGTTACTCATTGTGTAAAGTGGCCACATAAACTAGCCAATGACATGTCATAAGCCCTGTAATAATTTAGACTTATATATGCCCTTCTATTAAATGTTCTTCATCTCTGTTGTAATACATTAAACTCTAAAGCTACACAAGGTTCCTAATCAAAATATAATTAAGTAACACATTCAGTTAATCTGTAAATTTACCAGCTTATTAAATAAAATAGACTAAATAAGAACCTCTTGATATTCAGGCTTTGTCATTCTTTTTTTCAGTTTTTTGTTTTCGTTTTACCTTTTCGCATCTAATGGCGCATAGGGCACTGCATAAGTAACCAATCGCAGCATACTTGATAATTTTTGTTACATGAAGGTAAGATGATCAGTCTTACGGTCCAAGTGCCAGTCCAGGGACTATGAAAAATTCTAGCTTAAAAACACTTTGTCAAATCAATTATGTCAACCATGTCGGGAATCGAACCCGAGACTTCTTGCATGGCAGGCAAACGCACTGACCACTACACCACGAGGCCGATAAATTTATTAAAATTTAATAAATTCACCTATAAACAACTCGTGAACTCATAGAATAAAAACACGAAGTATCATAATAATATACTCATAATAAATTGTGTTTTTAAATCGGTTTTTTTTCTGTTTACACTTCGTCAATATACATATAATAAAATAATTAAAAAATGTTGTTTGCATTATTGACGTCACGATCGCGTGGAGAGGCCAGGTGGTAAATGCCGCTCCCCCCTTGTCGATTAATTAATTATTTCTCATTTTGATACGCCCTTAATTTATTATGCAAGCAGACATGACAGCCCCGGCGTCTATACCTACTCACAGCTGTATCCACAGTACAATGGGTTGGTCATGCTAGTAAAAAAAGGAAATGCCAAACTATTTAGCGAATTCTGTCATGACGTACTGTGTAATTGTTAGGGGTAGTTGTACCAGGACAGAGTTGGACCCAGCGGAAAAAGCACGAAAGTAATTGATAAGAATCACCCTAAAAAAACCTTACAGATTCAGATTCTTAATTCAAGCAATTTGGGGTGCTCTATATCAGACATTATTATTTATTTACTAAAAGCAGTGGTGGTCACTTATGGTAACCCGGCGCAAATGCATGGACATCATCAATTTTCATCATTATGAGACTCGGAATTCCAAAAGCGATCTGATTTCTTAAAGAACTTTTTGAGCATGGAGACAATACTTCTGCAAAGAACATAAAATATATACGAGTAGTAACGTCAGAACCGTAGAAATGCTTTAAGAGCCTCACGCTTTAGAGGTCACCGACAGCTTTCCTTGGTCAAATTGGTCGCGGAGAGTCGGAGGGGTTGATCATATCTGATAGATGACCAACACATGATCTTGTATACATTGTTATCATGACTGTGTTAATTAATTTTTAATGATCTTTATTATTTTTACTATGCAACTACTTTTAAATTTTTTATTTTATTTATTTAATCATCTTTTCACATTATAAACATGATTTGATGATAAATGATCAAAATAATGTGTCCTCACTGGGGACCTGTGCCGAGGACACTTAACAATATATTTTTTTGCACGTAAGAATATACAAAGAAGACTTTATATACAGATATTGTTTTAAAAATTACGTATTTATGTTTATATTTAATTTCTGTATACCAATATTATTTATATTTTAACACGCAAAATAAAATAACAAAAACAATACGTTTGTGGAGCAGGTGATTCAATATTGGTTTTGGCGAATGAGATAATCCATTTTACTTCTACCCACCTCCACTATTAATTTTTTATAGCCTTTTTGAATATTTTCTCGTTACCAATTGTTTTAATGGACAGTGGACACCCACTACTTAGGTTATTATAGATTTTAATTGCATAATACTCATTTTATTTTGTCTAAAAGTGGTATTACTTTGTATTTGTTTAAGTTGTCTTTGTGATCTAGTGATTATATTATTTGTATGTATTGTAATGTTGGGGTTATGTCTTTCGTTTACTTGATTGTTTTTTTGTTTTTTCATGTAGTTTTGCATTGCACATATCATATACACGGTTTTTAAGGGTCAGACCGTAAAACTTCAGAGGAACATTCCTTATGGTAAGCTTTGAAGAAATCCTAATTAAAAAATTCACTCATTTAAAAAAAAATGTAATCTCAAAATGTAGGAAATCCTAAATTTCTCGGACAAGCAGTCCCTCCACAAACCCCTACCCCTCTCCTACCCAGCCGCTTCCCTTGTCCGCGTCTGGTGCGTATCGGTTCGTTGGTCAAATACGTTTTTATCGCAATTTTTTTTTGTGGAGGGGTAGGGGTTTGCGGAAGGGATGCTAGTCCGAGATTTTAAAGATTTAATCCATTTTGAGAACATATATATTTAAAAAAAAGTCTTTGAAAAAAATATAGCAGGATTTTTTTAAAGCGTATCTTGAGGAATGTTTATCTGAAGTTTCGCGGTCTGGCCCTGAAAAGCTGTGTCTTTGTATATTATTACATATTATTGTGTTTTATTTGGGTTGCTTACCCTGGTTAGACAGTCAAAGCAACTTTATAGTAATATGTATATAATATTGTAAATAAATAGTAAAAAATACTTGTTTCCACGAATAAATAGTATTTGACTGATTTCTACAAACATGTTTTTCTGGGTACCTACACCATAACATTAAGGCGTGTGATTTGGTAATAAGTTTCACCCAATGCCTAATGATCAAACTATTATTGACAATTCAATTCCATAAATTAAAAAAATACTTACTTGTTTATTTTTATTACCTTATACTTGTTTTTTATTTTTTACTATTATATCAAATTGCATTGTAGTATTGGCAAACACGCATTTCATAGATACATATTTTTATTTCTTATTTTTTCGTGATAATATATGTTTGCTTGTTTATTAATTTAACTTCAAAATGTCTTTCTTGTTTACCGTAACACTTTATTTATTGTTTGCTTTACAGAATTTATTTCATAAGCTTATCTCTTTGCATTTTTTGTTTATATGCGTACTGTTTTTTCTTGCATACCTTTGTTATCATTGTTTTTTTTACTTTGTAAAACTTTTTATTATATCCTTTTTAACTAATTTCACACATTTTTTATGTATATTCTGTGTTTATTATTTAGTATGTTAGCATGTATTTCATTTTTATTTTTTGTAAATGCCTTTTGGGCGTTCATGAACAAAATAAATAAATAAATAATGTTTACTTAGTAAGATGATCATGAACGTGAAATTGTACAAAGCGTCACCAGACATCACTGTAACGTAAGAAACAATATAGTATCTAATCTAATTAGGAAATTCGTATGGAGCCGTTAATTGTCACTTCATCAACCCCGATAAGATTATCCCTCCTTTGATATGACAAATGATTGCCTGTGGTCTAATTCGACTGCCTATTGTACATTGTGTTCAGTTTTAGCTTTGGGGCACTCGGAGTAACGAGAACACTTGGATAAAAGCCAATCGATTCTGATTCCCAGAACTTAAACTATATCCGTGACATAACCCAAAGGTTCAATAAACAAGTGCAGAGTAAAAAAAAAACCTCGAAAAAGAGTTCGCAGTATTTCCTTAAAATGTTTTGTTTGTTCTGTTTCATTTCCTTGAAACGGTGTTTTTTGTTCTTACTCAATCGACAGTGTAACTGCCGAGTATCGAGTCATTGTATTGATTTATTTTGTGAATTGAACGGTGCGATAGAACTCCGTTTATCCGATCTCTAATCATCCGGATTGCCAAATATCCGGATCGTTATCAGGAAATAAAAAAATAAGAAATTGTTACAATGACAAATAAAAATGGGCGCTGGCGGCCGGCGTTCTTCTCGTCGCAGCAGTTAACTTTGTTGGACATGTTTGATTAAGTTATCAATGTGATTCCAATTCACTGTATTATTTCCAATGCAATAAAAAAGTCATTTTAGAGTAGGCAATGTCTAAATTTTACGTTTTCTTTCAAAACATTTTTTTAAATTTAATGGTTAATCCAACTATACGGATTTCTGAATATCCGAATAACGTCTGGCAATTATATAACCGTATAATTGGAGTTAAACTGTTTTTTTTTAATTACATTGGAACCTCGTTTTACATGGTTTCGAAATAAAATGGTTCAAAATTAAATTTAAAAAAATATTAAAAAATGTAACTGTTCTGAAAAAATTATCAATAAAAACTCCTAAGTTTTTTAAAACTAATTTGACCATCGTGCGCTTTCGCCTAAGTAGGTATCTTCGGGACTGGTGATATCTACTTAGACGAAAGCGCTCGTTGGTCATATAAATTAAAGAAAAACTCAACCATCGAACTTTGATTGATATTTAATCAAAATCATTATCCATGGAGTTTTATCAAGAAATATCTAAAATAAAATCAATATCACTAATTTAACAATGCATAATAGTAATATAAATTTAACTATTCTTTATTGGAATACCCTACGCCACTCTTAACTTACTTGGCGTATAATATTGAAGTGAATCTGTTTTAGTAAAATAATAATTATATAGACTCTCGACCTACCGAAGTTTTGTTACAAAGTTGCGTGTATTAAATAAAATATTTTACCTACATTCAAAATTCATATTCTACTGTATCTGATAAAATTTTAAACATTTTTTGTAAAGGTTGTCTCAGTCTTTTGTTTAGTTTTGTCTGGTAGCTGATTGTAAAATTTCAGTCTCTGGTTTATTAGTCTCGACTGTCCTCGTCTCGTTTTAGAAGGTTGTATATTATATTTTTCTGATATTCTCGTATTTTGTCCATGTTTACTGCAATTTTTTCAAGTTTCAGTTTTTCGTCTACAATGAGGAACTTCAGCCCTACGGGAAATTGGATACAAAAAATGTTTTCTTACGTGGGGTAAAAATTAGAGCATTCAATTGTACGGTAAAGTTTCTTGAAAATGTACAGAAAAAATAACAAAAAATATTTTGATAAAAACGCACTACTTTAAATGACGTCACTGGTTCATGTGAATCGACCTATGATCTGAGAGCTATGGAAAATTTCCGGAATGCTTGTCGCTTCTGGACCAATGGGAAGAACTGAATGAGAATAAGCGGAAATGAACCTCAGACGTTACACGCGGAGTTATTTCAGAAATACAAAACTTTGAAAAATCGTAGCGCCGATAATACGATATATATATATTTTTTTTTAAAAATGACTTAGTTTAACAGTCTATTAACAAATATTTTTTTTTTTAAAAACCACTGAACTTCCTCATTACATCAGTGGCTAATTTATTGATAAATTTTAAGGACTCTGGTTTAAAGAGTTCAGTTACATTTAATTGCTTAGTTTGTTTATAGAGTTCTTTAGTAGCTGCTAGATAGAGGAGGTCGTTTATTAATGTGCAGTTTTATTTTTACCTTAATTGACTATGACTAAATAAAATATAATGAAATAAATACCGAACAAAACTGGCCGAACCTAACCGTAATCAATGAAATTAATTTATTTTAAAAGTTGAAAGTAATTTATGTTGTTCCGAAGATAACCTGATTCAATGTTAGGCGGAGAGGATATGTTTCCCAGCTATTGGTGCCGTGTTGCGTTGTTTCGTTGGCAGGCCTGGCACCTGGAGTTGCAAGTGCCTATGCTATAATATGATAGTGAATAATCCCTGTTATATCAAACATTAAGATGCAATAAATAGGAAACAATTTCATTTTTTTGAAATTCCGAATTGATTTTTATACAAGAAAACCTATCCATCATTGTCCTTTTATTTTTGTACTTTTTTACACTAGGTTCGTGTGATAAAAGAGGTTCCAGTATACATTTATTTAGTATCCTATGGGCCGGTAAAACGAAAAAAAGTTTAATAGTTGTCATGGATAACTTACGTAACGCCATTTTCGTAATATAGCTTTACATAGTGATTCTACAGATGCATAATTTTAATTAAATTAAAATTTGCAATTTAATTAAAACAATTTATTTTGTTATCACATGCTACAGATTTATTTAAATGATTTAGAGAACAAGTGGGATTTAAGTTTTTTCCGAAACATCACTTCACTTTCACAGCCTCGCATCTCTGCTGGCAGAGCATTCCATGGGATAGGGCCTGCGACCGCAAATGCGCGTTCACTGAATTTAGTGCGCTGTTTGCGTAGAGGTATAATATTTTTTCCTCTCGCCGTAGACGTAGCTGATCTAAGCGTAAGACGCGTCAGTTAGTTCGTCTGGAATGCATAGTTACCTTAGATATTCCGGAGCAAAGTATGTGTTATTGTGTTGCAGCGTTGTGCAATGATTTATACTAAAGCCAACAGAGTTTGTATTCCACCCTCTGTGGAAAACGTAGTCAGTGTAATTCCCGAAGTAGTGGAGTGATATGAGATATGACTGAACTTAACTTGAACTCGCTGCAGCATTTAATACATACTGTAGGCGAGTCATTTTGATCATTGGTCAAGAGCATTAAAAAAAACACAAACATAAATAAAACTTGTTTTGCTGTGCAACTGTTTCTAAATGCTTGTATGTGCACATACATATAATAGATTTACCCTCAGAGAAGAGGCATTATCTCTGAATTTACTATGTTTGTAACAGCGCCATATCCGCAGAAAAACATAAATATTCATTGTTTGTCAGAATAGAACAATATGGTGTACTCATTAGTAATTAAATCCAGGTGTGAATCGTAAATCAGTGGGAGTTGTATGAAATAAGCGGAACACCTATGTTATATAATGAAAACAAATTACCGAGCAATGTTAACAATCGCTTGAGCGAGACTATTTATTGATAAATCCATTATTTACATCGCCAGATTGTTGTCGTGTCTGGCAACATGTGTCGATGAAATATTTTTTATCTTCCTTCAACAGATATTTACGTGAACTAATAGGGGCTTAGTACCGACAAATCATACTTAGTTGGCGTATCTACATATAAATTTATTCCATTTTACTTAATACTTTGAACGTAAAGTTGACGCCAGCAATCCTAAATAGAATGCACCATACAATAATGTTTATTCGGGTTTATAATTTATGATAATTTGTTCAAATCACTAAAAAGCAGGTTTTTAAAAATAATGTAAAAAACACGCACGCTTACCTTTTTATATTCATCGTTTATTACCTCCATATTGCAAAAAAATCGTTCTTCAATTACATTTAAGTCACAGTGATTTTTTATTTCATAATAATTATGACAATAACGCTCCACCCGTGGAGAATATCAAGATTGTTAGAAAAATAAACTTTTAATCGTAAACCATAATATGGTCTAAAGTATAATTTTAACTCTACGTTCGTTAGCTTTTATGGGATTTAGACTAAAATAAAATACACACTTTATTTTTCAGCGGATTCTCAAAAGCTTAAAACTTGATGAAACATATGTGGCCACATAGTTTGAGTACCTTAAAGCACGCTTTTTTAACAGTCAAAACAATATATTTCTCACAGAATTTAGCCGTTAGTTGTGTAAAAAATTTCATGGCGTTAAAGTTTGAATTTTTCTGTAGCAAAACGCATTCTGATTGCGTGTGATTCATTCCAAAGGTTTATTATATTTTCTTACTTTAATTACACCCTTATTTGCAGCGGTAAAAAATGCATCAACTTTTCTGGATTCTTGTTTCACAGTTTCAGCTCTCGGGCAAAACATTGCTTAATAAATTGGCGAACCAAATTTAATGCTGTAGCAATTTTCTCTATTTTATGACTTTAAAGCCATTAAAATAATTATTAAAACTGTTTTGGCGAATTGCACCGAATCAAATCCCATTCCGAGCAGGTGTTTTAGTATTTCCAACCAAAGAATATCGTAAGCATTTTTAAGTTGTGGACACTTAGGTATGTACATACTTATGTACTGATTTGGTTAACACTACGTTTTTTTTTAAAACAACAATTTACGTTCTTATGATTTATCCAAATATTTCAATTTTAGGGCTATTTTTATTAAGTCGTAAATAAACGTGTTACAAAATGGAATATAATTTGTATCAGGGCGGGATTCAAACCTCGGACCTTCTGATCCAGAGTCCGCGTCACTACGTACGGGTTACACAACGCGATACATTTTAATGTTTTTAATCATGACATGTCATTAATCTGTCAAAATTGAACTGATATGTTGAATGTACCGATAGCAGAAATTAAATACACGTCGAAATATGTGATATGTGCATGATTTGAGCAAATAAAGGATGACTTCTTCATTTATTTTTTTGCTTTACAACCACATAGTGACGGAATGTCCTCGACTTTTCTTTGGTTGTTGGAAAAATCTCTGAAAATATACACAACAGTATCCTAACAAAAATAATGCTCGTCTGAAGATAATACGGAATCATATTTCATCAAATAATTAGTTATTCAAAATTGGTTTGTTGTAAAGCGCCAGAACTTGCACATTAGATAATCAAACTAGCTTAAGCTATCTGTCATCAGGGTAACACTTATCCTATAAACGCTGTTATAATGCAAAGTAAATAATATTACTTCTACAATTTTATTAATAATTTTAACTAAGGGGTTTCCAAGGATTGCGTGGAATGCGAAAACCCTGATGCTGGAGAGGCAAAAATAGCTCGTGGTCGGTCATAGCAAACACAGGAGCGCCCTTACCCACCGCAATGTCATCCTAGCGAAAGCTGGGAGGTTTTCATCAGAATTTGAATGTGTCGCCAATTTCCATTCACGGTTTACTGAATTTGCATCACAAAGAAGTTGCTAGTTTTTGCAGTTTAAAGGGCTGGTTGCATCAGAAAAAGTCAAATTGGAGTTGGATTAAAAGATAAACGTTTTCTTAAAATGGGAAAATTGTTAAAGTAATGTTGATGTGATAACACTCCAAAGTATACAATTTTGATAAAATCAAAAATCTTAGTATCATAATTTTTGGATCGACAGCCCGCTGGGCTGTGGGCCTACTCCAACATTCGTCGCCATCTACATTTATCCGATGCTAATTGTATTCGCATACAGACGCACTCCATCTTGATATAGGTGTCTGGGTCTGCCATAGGTGTCTGGGTCTACCAACGGGTCAACTGGGTCTACTTGGGGGTTTTGTGTGAAGTATTTTACTGAGCACTCTCTCCACTCATATTTCTACGTGCTCTGCCTATCGCAGCCTACCTATTTCAATGCATTGTAGGCTCATTGGATGTTGTAGACTTCTTCGATGAACCGTTTTATCCAAACCCGCTTTCATGCGCAGCTCCGAATATCTTAGCAAAATTCTTAGTGTGATTTTACTCATTTTACATTGACCAACAAGCGCTGTCGCGTATGCAGACATCCTCGAAACCTACTTTGGCGAAATGTTTGTTGGTCAAAAAAGAAATAAGTAGAATGTAAACCACGATGTTCCATCAATATTACTAAAAATATTTTAGCTTCTTTTGTTCATGCTATCCATTTTAAGGAAACACTTATATTATATTTATTTATTTGTTTTCAAAACAGTTCACAAAAAAACAGATAGGTAAGCATCCGTAAATACAAGTAAAGAGCATATGCATTCATTATATTTGTTTTTTAAAAATATTTTTATTGTGTTGTTGCTAGTCTAACTAGGGTGGGGTTGCCATCCGTCCCGATATATCGGGACTGTCACCTTTATTGAGCCCTCTGTCCCGATGTCCCGATTTAAATATACCCAGTGCAACGCTATTAATCAACAAAAGTCATCCAATGAAAATGAAAATAAGGTGGCAGATGGTTTCAGTAATTGATGCATCTGAAGAACTTTATAGAAGCTGAACTTGCGTCGATAGGCTCTGCGAAAGAAAAATGTTTTTTTTTTTACAATTTTTGAAAGTGAGCGTGTATTTAATTTCAATTCCTGCTCATAAAACCACAGTGAAAAAAGGATATCATTGATGTTGGCCCAGTGAAAAGGATTGATAAAAAATGTAATCTGCTGCTAGGGATTGTAGAATCAATATTGCAGTAATATTATATGTTAATTCTATATCATAAAAAACATATGGCCAGATTTACTTCTTCCGCAAGAAGCACTAAATAAAATGCAAGAAAAACATTTCGAATATATTTCTGAAAAACCGTTTTAAATTTAATTTTTTGTAACAACATATTCCCATTCCAGAACACCCCGACAAGACCCTACGGAAATATAGTAACCCTAGACTAGGGTCATTACCCCGTAGTAAGTCCGAGAAGAGATTTTTTAAAAAAACAATAATGTATTATTAAAAAAAAAAAAATCAAGATATAATACAATTTTTTAAAAAAACAAACTTTTTTAAAAAAAATTCAACAATTTTCAATTATATATTTTTAAAATATATATACGAGTAGTATATATATATATTTATATGCATCTTAGTCGTTTACAGTTTGAGCACCAGTAACATTAACCAATTTTCCTAGACAAACTCAGTACCTTTATCCAATTTTGATATCAGCATAATTTCTCTTGCGCTGCTAACTTTCGGAATAAATTGCTCCAATACATAAACTCCCACATTTTAAAATCATTTTTCTTTTATTATTTAATATTGAAGTAATCTGCGCGATCCCCCAACTTGGGAATTAAAAAAGTTATCCTGTTTCGATGTAAATTAGATCTGAAAATACAACTGCTATTCAGATTTCTTTTGTATAATTTACTTACGAAATAAATGCCAGAATGAAGCTTTTTCTTGTTTACCAAAAGTATTTTTTAATAAATTACGAGAAAGTGAAATATCTTTGGTTAGGCAGCCGAGGAAATTGGTGAGAAATATTTGTTACATTTTTATTTTATTTTCCTCATTCCACACTTCAAAAAAAATTACTAGAAACATATTCATGACGAAGAAGAGCGTGATTTGATAGTAAAATTTGTATTTTTGATTTGTTTTATTTCGCTTAGATATGAAAAATATTAAAAAAATCGATTACCTACATACTTAAATGTAGGTAATGCATATATTATGTACTTTCTTAAAGCCAAATACTATAATTATTATATTTATAGTGTTATTTTATTATTTAAACTCTATCGTTTTTGTTGATTTTATTTATTTTTAAGTTTTTAATATTTTCAAATGCACGTATGTATGAGCGTCCATATTCCTTCGATTATTCCATCTGTTGACTTTTGGTAAGTTAAAAAGCTGATTTTTTTATTGATGCGGATGATATTCTTCGAAATGGTGAATGTAACAGTGTGTTATGTGGGCACTTCAACCAGCCAATGACAAGTGATACACCCCGTTCGTGCCTTGACTTCCATACTCCCTTCTCTAAAATCTTTCCCGTCTCTGTTGTAATGTGGAACTGTTGATCAATTAATTATTAAATAATACATATGCAAATATATCCCGAACAAACAAAACACAAACACCAATTTAACATCGCCAGGAGATCTGATAAATATGACAACGAATCGGGGGTTTATTCAGGCAGTTAAGAGGATATGCGGTGGCAGAACAGTTCGATAAATAAGTGTTTGAACATAGTTTTATTGTCACTTTCTCACAGAAGCCTCCCCGATGCTGCACAAAAAAGACAAACGCACGTCGGACTGGTTATGCCTAGACAAAATCGACAAAATCGAGGTCCCGTATTCCCGTTTTCCGCACCACAAAACTCACCAGTTTAGTTTTTTTCAAAGAAAGAGTATCAGGATGGTATCTTAAGTGTCGGTAACTTTTGCGTTTTTCAAAAATATTAACCATATTTGTTTACCGTACTTCCGAAGACGGCAGATAAATCTGCGCGCTTTTAAGGGTTTTTGGAAGGTTTTTGTTCCCATAAGAAACAATAAGATTGGGTTGGAATAGTTATAATTTGATTGATTAATGTATTTTGTTATTGTATAATTTCTTTAAAATATGTATGTATTTCAAGTAATTAATAATGTGTACAGTAAGAGTATATTAATATTTCATACTCGATTTTTTTTTAAAAATATTTTTATTTCTAAGCACTCTTTATACCACATATATGTAAATGGCAGAAATGCCGTATATAAATAAATAAATAAATAAATAAATAAATAAAAAAACAAACCCAAAGGAACACGCCGATAGGGAAATATCACGTTTTTTAAAAACATTTTTTTAAGTAATAAAGGTTTATGAAATACGGTCCAGTAAAAAAAGCTGATTATTTTTTTATGTTTTTTTTAAATATATTTGGACCCCTGTATTTAGTAGCCTTACGTGTCATGTACAAAGCTAAGGTACTCGGAAAAAATCGTTTTTGTTTGTCTTGGAAATGGGATGTTCGATCACTGATTTTGGTTTATTACCCATATGAGTCCAATCACCATATACTTTTAACTACAGTGTGGATATCTGTTAAGGATATTCTATATTTTCTGCATTCGGCTTCAAGATTATGGCGTTGCAAACTGAAAAATGGGCACTAAAATAACAGATGTTCGATACTCTGTGAAGAAATATCATCGCATGGACAATAGTCATCATTCCTTAATTTAAATCTATATAGATAACTTCTCATAGCTCCGTGTCCGGTAAAAATTTGGGTAGTTTCGAAAGTACTTTGGTGATGATGACGGAAGTTTGCTGCATCAGCCAGCGTTGCGAAAAACATTTTAGTGATTTTACCTGCAGAAGAAGCGCGGGAATGATCCTTCTAACGCTGCTGCGTATTTTGTTTTATACAGCGTTTAGCAAAGCTAAGGGGAAATTCTGAGAAGAAAGGTGCCGTTCTTTTACAAGTTTCGGCTCTTGCTCGTTCATCCGCTCTCTCATTTCCTACGATACCAGCATGTCCTCTTATCCAGCATATTTGAATGCTGATTATTAGCATAAAAAATATTTTAAAATTTGTAATTATGAATTCCCGCAAAAACGGTCATTCCGTTGGCCACGCCCCTTGCACTTTGCTATTCATGTTTGTTTGTTGCTGGCCATTGACATTTGTTCAGAACATTATCACGAATCTTGACGTCACAACAACCAAGGCCAAACACGTCGCGTTTTTCTACGAACGTATTTTATTGAATTTCTTTTTTACATTTATGTATGAAAACATTTCTCCACAATATCCATATTGGTTTTGAAAATACAAATTATTATTCTAAATTCATTTAATATTTTTTATCGGTATTCGTAGTATGTGATACTTCCCTTTTGAAAATATCTAAATCAGTGCTCTATATCTATAATCCAGGGAGAAAATACGGGAATAAGTTTGTACGATGAAAAGTTACACCGCGCGTCCTCTTAGGAGTTGAAAATTTTTTCATAGTACGGAAATTGATCAGAGATTGAACTTTCTATGAGCTTACTAGGTTACCGGCAGTTGTGGATTTTAGATTTCAGGGTATCAACGATGCTAATGAGGAGCAGCGACCCTGATCCTATTAAACCAATTAGTCCTGTGTCTCTATGATATTTAATGACGTTAAGCCAGCGCACTCTGTACAGTGTACAGTGTACAGGTACTGGGTGGGTACAGGGTACAAGCTTCACAATATTAGTACGAAGAGGGTTATACTCGTTACTAGGTATTGGCGGAGTCTACGTTCATGGCGCACGGAAGGATAGGCAAGGGAATAAAATAATGGTACACAATAAATTCATAAACATGATCAACGTTCATCTACATCCCATACTGTGGTGAATGGTGACGAGATCTACAAACAGCCGGAAGATGTAACACAAAGAATTCCAAGTTGTGTGACGAATTGACTTATTTACACATTCTGGACGTTGGGGCATAAAAACAAAAGTTGCGCTTAGAAGATTTAATAAATAGCAAATTTTCACTTCTGGTGACACGGTTAAGCTAGGGTTTCCTAGGAGAGCGGCGCCCGTATCTTAACGGCCGCAGTGAAAGAAGATGAGGTGGACAGCCGTCGTAACGGTGACTAGAGAGTGGTTTCCTAGGAAAACGATGTTGATAACACCGTTAAAAAATAAAACCACTCTCTAGTCACCACTACGACGGCTGTCCACCGCATCACCGTTCACTACGGCCGTTAAGATACGGGCACCGCTGTCCTAGGAAACCCTAGCTTTAGGAACCCGAAAAGAAATTGATAGCAACAGAGATGGGACGTCGCTTATAGCATTAAGTATTTTGAAAATATATAAGATCCATATTTGTTCCACGTTTTTCAAATGAAGACAGATTTAGAGATTGCTTTATTTCAAAAAAGGAATAATTTTACCCCTTTGCATTCCGAGCAGCCATGCCACTTTTCTTTGAAACGTTGTTGGACCATGACCAAGGAAGACGTGACATGATCGGAAAACACAAAATCTTGAGTCTAGTCATGTCAAATGCAGACAGAACTGAAGGGCATGTATGACAAGATGTATGCATGTGGGAGAAGCTAGGAATATATATCAAGATAGACGTGTGTGGCGGTCCATTCTCTCTGCCTACCCTTACTGGGAAATGGCGTGATGGTAGTAGTAGTAGTAAGATTCAAAATAATACAAAAACTTTACTGGATACAGTAATGAAGACAGAAGACCAAATCAAATGTAGAATTTGCGTATTTTTTTAATTATGAAAAAGCATAGCCTGTAATTGGTACTATACCAATTTTTAAGAAAATGCCTGTTATTTTTGTGCCCGCTGTCCTAGTCTTTAGTTTTCCGTAATAAATTAATTGTTAATGATGTAATAACTTATTAAGTTATTAATTTAAAAAATACTTGGTACACTTCCACTTATTTATTTTGACCAATTGGCGCTTTCACCCTCTAATGGGCATCTTCAGAATTGTCAATAAATAATTTAAATGAAAAAATTAATTATTGTCTTCCGTCCGCTAAATACCATTAAAAAACACTCTTCATTTCTGGATCTTATTTGTACACAATACTATAGCTCTCTACTTCTGATATTTAAAAGAAAACGTAACTTGAATTTTGATAGAAATCGAAACATCGATCACGCGCATTAAAAAAGCACGCCCAGCGCTAACGGCAAGGGCCTCTCGGGTGTGCGACGCGGGAGAGAGGAGTTTCTACCCCGCCAGCACCTCCGACCGCGCACGCCATGAACGCGGACCCCGTCTATAGGTATGTATAATGTGCAGGTATATGGGCACACAGTAAGAACGGTAATGCTTTACACGTATACGGTAATGTGTACCAAATTAAATTTGACTTAATTAGGGAGGCGCCAGAAAGCATGTAACTTTATTATAACGTACTTAAGTTCTACTTACTTTACGGAATATTATTTACTATTAAATCACGTAAATTTTACGTACAAATTTCTGTTAATTAATTAAAATTCATATAGGGCATTTGGAATCAACAGAGTTCGGGGCTAAATCTTTGCAACGCAAAGCTTTTAAAAAACAGTTTAATCAGTAGCCAAATGTATTTAGGGGGTATTTTACCATCTCCTTGTAAAACCTGATTGGCTTAGTTTAAAAATCGATTTCGCAATCTTTGATTATCGCAAAAAAATGCAAATCTCGTTTAAATCGTTGCTAAAGTTAACTAGAGGTATTTCCCCTGTTTAAATCACATTTAAACACAGCCGTGAAAACCGTCTATAATCGAAATAACCATGTGACAATCTAAAATTTTATGTTAAACTAGGCCGTTATCCTATCAACGAAACACAACCAAAATCGATTAACGCTTGTATAAGAAAACGTCGTCTCCTCGCGATTTCGTAACATATCCGAGTTGTATTTCGTGTTTTGATAGTTAAAACGGTCAGTAATCAACTCAAAACGTCCATCTTTATATATATATATAATTCGTCTCTACGTGTGATGTCACCGAACTCCTCCTGAACGGCTTAACCGATTTACATGCGGTTTTCAGAGAAATATAGATCTTCGCGCTGTGCGTGTTCGTAGATATTAAAATCTTCAATCCAATGTGTAAAAAAGAAATAAGGAGCATAAATGTTTTGTTCATCAATATACCAGAGTTGCATCCGAGGAGAATGCATTTACAAAAAAATGGAATGATGTTGTTTTTTTGTGTATTGTGTAAACACTGTTTACATACAGCATTTGTTTTTTGTGGATCTCAATCAGATTCTTTCCTTAAATTATTTATAATTTCTACCCATTTATTTACTTTTACTGGATTTTTGGTAATACTTAAATAATATTAAATTCAATACGTTTTTAAAAATCGTATTCCAACATAAGTACACCCCTCTGTTAATAACTTTTCCTCTCGCCGTAGACGTAGCTGATCTAAGTGTGAGACCCTAGATTTCAATATTTTCTTTTAAAATAAGTTTTCCCTCGCTTTTGCAATAAATTTCAATCTAAATTATACAAATTTTTATCTGTGAATTTAAATCATTTGCTTGAAAATTAATTTTTCACGATATTATCATGTTCATCCCTCTCTCCTTCCTTCTTTACCCTCTCATCTCTTCATAGTACAGTGTAGATATTTGATCAATTTTTACTTCTTAAAAAAACATGTTAATGATCCTTAAGATAAAAAATATTTTATTTAATTTACTTTCATATAATTTTGAATTCTATATCCTTACCTCTGGTTTATATTAATACATTGAACTTCTTTATCAAAAAACCAGTCTCGAAGATGTCGCAAAAGCAATGAAACCGGTCACTAAATATTCCAAATTTGTGGATTAAAGTATCACTCGTCTTTTTTTTCTTTAATAAATTACAATGAACTTCCATCAAGAATTGTCACTAACAAACTTAAATATTTTAAATGTAAAAATATTTATAAGTATATTGTTAAGTATCCTCGCCACGGGTAACCCCAGTGAGGTCACATTATTTTTATCATTAATCATAATTTATAATGGAAAAAAATATGAATAAATAAATAAATATAAAGTGTTATCAAAATGAATCATTAAAAAATAAGTAAGAATATGCCTGTCCGTAAATGAGCTTTTTGCCATCTACTCTCTGGTACATTTTGTATATGTTCTTAAATAAACAAATAAAAAAAGGTTAATTTTCTGTAATGTAATTCAGATACTTTTTGAGCTCATTGGCTGTTTCGTTTGATGTTTTGATCTCAATATTGGGATTGGGGTTTGAAGGCCCAGCACTCTAGCGATTATTTATTTTCGTTCGAAAATAATTGGAACGGAGCCGCAGACGAATTATGATACGAAAGCTTTGGCTTGTCACGACTAGTGCATAGCGTATCAGTCAAAAAATATGGTTCATATCGCTATCACACGAGTATTTTCGTGAAGAAAGCGTCACTAAACTAGCATAACTGAAAAATGTTCTAGGAAAAATATAATGGAAATTTATACAAATATTTTATGAAATTATTTCCTCATCCCCTATTTTCGCACTCTGTGATCCGTAAGGCAATGAACCTAAATACCGATTGCAGTACTATAACAATCGTTTAGCACATATGTTTAACCACGACAGAAAATCTACTAGGGAGATAGAACAATGGGGAGAGTAGTACCAAAACTATTTTATTTAATACTAGTTGAAAATCGTGAGGAAAAAACCTAAATACATTTTAAAAAAATAGTCAAGAACTTGTTAAAAACAGCAAGTGAAACTTATGTGTGCACATAAATTTAAAATATTTTTTCATTTATTATTAAACTATGTATTTACCCTTTATAAATAATAAAAATATATTTAACCAGCAGACAAGTCTCGGCTTTGCGGGAACAAAAATACAATTATGTTTGTTATTTTATTTGTTAAAATAAATAAAACTATTAAAAATAATATTTAAAAATGTATTTTTTATATTATTAATATTTAAAGCATTAAGATTGTGGTCAAACATTTGACTTAATGTTATTAAATATTTGTAAATAACACTTACTGACTTCCTGTTCCAGTCTATGTCTACCGGTTTCGAGACGTATCCATCTCTTCGTCAGGACACCAATTAAACCAACATGCAAAACCCACTATACACCTTCAACTACACCTTAGGAAAGCTTAAAAAAAAATATGTTCCTTTGATCAATAATCAAACAACCTTTTAGTGTAGCCCATTATGCGATGTTCCATTGTAATTCGCGACCTCCGTGGTGTAGTGGTCAAGACGCTTGACTCACAAATGGAAGATTCCGGGTTCAATTCCCGGTGAGATCACAAAAAATCAATGTGATTTTTCTTATGCCTGGGTGTTCTGTAATTCATCCCTGTTATTGGGCCTCCTTGCCTATTGTGGTGCAAAAAATACAAATAATAATGGTCACCTATCAAACTCACGCCCCTCCCTTCATCCCGTTCCTTTTTAAAACAATTTCTCCCACAACATAAAATATGTTCAAAACCTAATCAGTGCATGTGAGGGTTGCTAATTGAAATGCATGTTGTGTTGGTTTTTATATTTTTGTGCAACAACAATGGCGACCGGTGCCGTGGCGCAGTTGGTTAGTCGGCTAACTGTAAAACTGGCGTCGCGGGTTCGATTCCCGCCAGTTGCAAGAAAAAAATCAAAGAAATATTTTTTTATCAATTGGTCTGGGTGTTGTAGTGTATTTTTAATTACCTCCTCCCATATCTCCTCTATACCATCTGCTGACAAGCCTAAAAATAGAGGCTTAGCGGGTTATTCCTTTTTAAAAAAAAAAGTACAGTGGGTTTTCCATGATGTTTTAATTGGTGTCCTGGCAAAAAGACGGGTACGTCTCGAAACCGGCAGACATAAAAAAGTCGGTAAGTGGTTATATACAAATATTTAATAACGTGTAGTGCATATTTTTTATATTACAATATATTTATTTTCTTTTTTAATAGTAATTATCTTCTTTGAAGCAATTATTTCTTTCTTTTTTAGTCATTAGGTATAATCAAGTATCATTTTGAAATATTGCTGTGGGAATCTACGGAAATTATTTATTACATATCACTAGAATTTTCTTAAGTTATGAGAGTAAGTGCTTAAAGAGAATATTAGCTATAAGGTGGTTTGATTTTGTAACCGACATTGAAGTTCAAAGCATAAACCAGCCTTCTAAAACGAGCGTCTTGAAGATGTACCGCGGATGCCTCAGGAGTGTTAACACCATCTTCAGAAGCCTTTGAAGACAGTCTTTCGACTGTACTCAGTCAACTTAGGGACGCGTTATTAACGTGGCGGTAGGCAGAGATTGGGTCTTTTAGAAGCGTCTGGTGATTATTATTATTATTATGGATAACTTATATAGCGCCATTTTCGTAATATAATACCTCAAGGGAGCTTTACAAAGTGATCATATAAAGATATAAAATTAATTTTAATTTTTTAATTTAACTAAAATAATGTACTTTGTCACCACATGCTAAGAATTTATTAAAATTATTTAGAAAACAAGTGGGTTTTAAGTTTCTTCCGAAACATCAGTTCACTCTCAGTTTCGGATCTCTGCTGGGAGAGCATTCCATGCCGTAGGGCCTGCGACCGCAAATGCGCGTTCGCCGAATTTAATGCGCTGTTTGCGTAGAGGTATAATAACTTTTCCTTTCGACGTAGATGTAGCTGATCTAAGCGTAAGACGTCTGTCAGCTAGTTCATCTGGAATGCAGAGTTCCCTTAGATATCCTGGAGCAGAGTTGTGATGTGACTTATACATAAGCCAACAGAGTTTGTATTCCACCCTCTGTGGAAAACGTAGCCAGTGTAATTCCCGAAGTAGTGGAGTGATACAACTAAACTTGAGATTCCAAAAATAAGTCTCGCTGCGGCATTCAATACAGACTGTAGGCGAGTCATTTTATTCATTGGTAGACCTGCGTAGATACCATTACAATAAACGACTACTACTACGTATATACCATTGCAATTATCGACACTACAAACGCATTTATGATGTCCGCATGCTCCACTTTGGAACGGATGTGAAAAAAATCACATATCTACGTACATTTATATTTAAAATGTTTAAATCCTCTAATTTTCATCGCATTTAACCCCTTAAAATAGATTTTTCAGTTTTCCTCCACAGCATCTCTTCAAACATAAAGGAAAGTAGTACCATCTTACATATTTAATGCCGAAGTATACACTCAAAGGAATAACTTTACCGAAAAGCATCATAACAATAAAATGACTGCTATAAATTTAAGGTAAATTTTAAAGCGGCGCTCAGGAGTCAGATTTCAAAAGCTTTAATACCCATTTGCCTTTGAAACTGAGTGGAAATGTGTACATTTTACATTGGTGTTTGCAACATCGGCATTGCCACTGGGTGAATATTTTTTACCCAACAAATTGACATAACATATTTCAAATGTGTAATTATAAAATAGATTTTATGCAATTACTGGTCTGACAGTTATTTATTCATTCGAAATATAGTGCTTGTGTGCAATGTTTATTTGCGATTTTATTTATTCCGCAGTGTCTTTTGAACCAAAAAGAAAAGCAAAATTAGCAATAGAATAGCAAAAAAATAGCAAAATAAACAAATAGAATAAAAAAGAATAAACAAAGGGTATACGTCTGATATTATTATTTTGTAAACTCTCCAATTGTCAGACTACACCGGCTCGGAAACGAGTATGGAAAATAAAATAAATAAAACTAATATTAATTTTACATGTCATAATGACAATGTGATGTTTTATAGGATGTTCAGTAGTTTTTTTAAAGTTTTTTGTTAATAGACTGTCAAACTAAGAAAAACAATGCATGTATCTTATTATCAGCGCTATGATTTTTTGTAATTTCGATATTACTCCGCGTGTGACGTCACAAGTTTTCTTTGGTGAGTTCTGCTGATTGGTGAATTGGCTTTCCGGAACCGAAAATCTATCATAACACTATCTTTTTTTTTATTTTTTTTTTAAAAGAAATATTTGCGTTCTTATGATTTACCCAAATATTTAATTTTGAGGGCCATTTTCAACGAGTTGTAAATAACTCACTATTAGAAAATGGAATCGAGTTGGGGTAGAGTGGGATTTGAACCGCGGACCTTCGGTCCGTGAGTCCGAGACACTAGCCACAGGACCACAACCCGATTTTAGGTTGCTTCAAAAGAACTAGCGACATCGTTCAAAGTGGTTTGTTTTTATTCAAATCATTTATTTTTTACGCATATTCAAGCAACTTCGTTGTAAAATTTAGTGCTTTAATTTGTACCGCTCCCAATTTCCCGTACCACTGAATTTGATGATTTTGTTTATTTTCAACTTTACACAATTGCTGCGTAATATTTCTCTTTCTATGATGATTTTTTAAGTATTTTAATTGTCACGTTGTGGCGGGTCTGATAATATAGAACTTTAATACTGCACGATCCTGATTTAATTTAAGATAAATGAATGTGTCAAGTCAGTATGCCAAGAAAAACACGAGGCACATTATTTCCCTCGCGGTTTTATTTCTAAAACACAATTTTCTTCAGCGAAAGAAAAAAAATGTCTACGGTATCGGACAGAAGAAATGAATCATTGTTTTATATAAATGTAATAGATTGATTTTACAATATAAAATGCTTCAATGCAAACAATTATCTACATTGTTCAAGTGTAGGCGAGAATTGATCAGGCATACAATTGTTTCTCTGTAATGATATTTAAATTATTTTATCTATGTATGAATAATCTGTAGGTTTCAACTCAAGCAGATAACAGTACTTAATAGATCATATACTGGGGACTTGAATAAGTTCCGCTGTTTTTCTACGACGTCTCTCGGCTTCAATTTGTACGGCGGCATCAAATTTCCTTGCTTTTGAATAATTCCAAATGCTTTTAAATGTTTGACAACTGTTGATCTGTGTGATCAACTCCTAATGATTCTGCAAGTTCGTTTTCCGTCCGACATGTCTGGGTATCTATCGAGTAATGCTTCCAATTCTTCGGCTTCATACTTTTTCCGTGCGCAAGAGCGTTATTTGTCTTTAACATTAAAATCATTAACAAATTACAACAGGAATGGAGAATACCTTAAAGAAGGGAATTTTTTTTAATTTTATTTTCTTTTATTTAGGAAACATACAGTACAGGTACAAAGTTTTATATTTTACACAGTTAGACTTAACTCTAACGGACCAGTGAAGTTTCCATATTATAAAGTAATTATATGTAAGGTTATTAATGAAAGGCCAAAAAAGAGAAGGAAAAAAAAACATGAATGGAAGTTGTTTAAAAATTAAAATTTAAGTAAATAAAGTTATTTTAAAGTTTGTAGTTTGTAGTTAGTATTTATAAATGGAAATTATATTAAATTTATAGTTAAGAATTAGAATAAAGAATAAAAACATGCTCAAATGTAAAAATAAAACAAAATAGTAATCACATTTTTAAAAAAGGAAAAACATAAATATACACATACATATTTTAGGGATTCAAAGAAACTATGAGAAGAATCTTTAAGATAAAATCTTAAGTAATATGGAAGTCTAGGCATTTACAGGGCTTACGACTAAATAATTATTTTGAAAGTTATTGTAACAAATAATTTAAGCAATTCTTTACAATTCAGTAACCGAATATAAATATAAAATAATAAATATTTAATTCATAATGACACAACATACATCGAAATTTTTTCTGCAAAATGCACATCTTAGGTTCTGTGGTCAGCCAGATTTCAAAAATCATTAATCGTAGTCAAAAACACAATTAAACTCTTTATTGTGTTAACAATATTTTGAGTTTGTCAAATTTTTGTAGACAAGTACTGGTTCAACTCCCTGGGGAGCTGTTAATATTAACATATTACAACAGAGAATAAGAATATTTTAGAGAAGGTAATATAGAAGTCTAGGCATCTACAGGGCTTATAAACCATTGGCTGGTTTAAGTGGCCACTTTACACACTGTGTAATATTCACCATTAAGCCTATGTTTGGACAAACACAAACATTAGGACAAATTCAAATATTGTAATAAAACCAACTGGTCCAAGAAGAAGTTTAAAAATTAAAAAAATGTTTTCAGGCGTTGCCTAGTTTGTGAAATAATTCAGTCATATGAATCTCTTCACAACAATAAAGGTTTCAGCTCTTTAACTTCACTAAAATCAACAGATGGAAGAATTGAAGAAATATGGATGTTCAAACATAGGCAAAATTATGTTTGCAGGTAGTCAAAGATTGCTTAGTAAGCTAGACATACCTTCACTTAATCCTCTTATTGTCAATGGTACCAATATTCAGTACAGGAAATCCGTAAAAAATCTAGGAGTACTAATGGATGAACATCTCTGCTGGCGAGCTTATACTAATGAATTAAGCCGCAAAATATTTTTCAGTCTACACTCACTTAGAAGGTTGCAAAAATTCTTACCCATTAGTACTAAATGCACTCTTGTACAAGCATTACTACTACCCATTCTAGATTACGCTGATGTTTCCATGACTGATTTAAGCTGTGAGCAACTCGATAAACTTGAACGACTTCAGAATACATGCATAAGGTACATTTTTGGTCTTAGGAAATATGACCACATTTCTGATTATCGTAGGCAACTGAAATGGCTCAAAATTAGACAGCGGAGAGACTATCACTCCCTCTCACTTCTGTTCAATGTACTTCATAGTCCTAACGCTCCTATATACCTGTGTGAAAAATTTCAACGCTTATCAGTTCATGGTTTACCTCTTCGTTCTCATTCTCAAGGCACTCTCTTAATACCCATACACAATTCCTCTTTCTTCTCTAATTCATATAGTGTCCATGCGGCTCGACTGTGGAATCATCTCCCATCCACCATCAAAGATGTTACTACATTATCTCTGTTTAAATCACGTCTGAAGAAACATCTCCTTTCTCTTCCTTAATCTCTCCCCCTTTCCTTTTTCCTCTTTCCGCTTTTTTCCTTTTTCCCATTGAGTAATAGTTTTGATTTAAGGTAATTTATAAACAAATACGTTTATTTCTATTTTTATATATTTTTCACTTTTTAATCTTTTTTTTCTTTTTCTATTGAATATGTTCTGTAACTTGAATTATAAAAATAAAACTTTTATTTTATTGGTTGGTTGGAAGAAATTGCCATTTGGCAATAAGCCCGCCAATGTACAAATAACATTATGTACAAAAAGTTAAATAAATAAATAAAATGGTAAATGTTACACAGTGTGTAAAGTGGCCACTTGTACCAGCCAATGATAGGTCATAAGCCCTGTAAATGTCTAGACTTCCATATTCCCTTTTTTAAGGTATTCTCCATCCTTGTTGTAAATTGTTAATCTTAATGACTCCCGAGGGGGTGAAATCCAGTTTTTTGTATACTAACATTTGACCAAACTCAAATCATTATTTTTAAATCTTCGAAACCAATCTCTTAATGTTGTTTCTTGTAAATCTCCACAAGAATTTTAAATTTATTGCAACAGAGAGGGAAACATTATTGAGAAGAAAATAGGGAAGTCTAGACATTTACAGGGCTTATGACCTGTCATTGGCTGGTTTATGTGGCCACTTTACACACTGTAACATTCACCATTCTGCCCAGTTTAAACATCCACATTTCCTCAACTCTTCCATCCGTTGACTTTTGTAAAGTAAAGGAGCTGAAACCTTTATTATGCGGGTGAGATTCATCCGGCTGAACCAAATCACCTACTAGGCAACGCCTTTAAAACAATTTTCCGGCTGGATTTCCTCCCTAGGGAGTTATTTATATTTGAATTTATTGCAACAGAGAGGGAAACATTATTGAGAAGAGAATATGGAAGTCTAGGCATTTACAGGGTTTATGACCTGTCGTTGGCTGGTTTACTACAAAAAAATGTGATTCAGTAAAATTCCCCGCAAATACTTTTTTTAGCACGAAATTCGACTGTTAACGTTATGAAAAATATTCTGCGAAATAATATTAATTTCAAGCTTCATGGTGGAGCTTTAGGATGGAGTTGGCTGCAGTATTATCCAATGTAAAAAGGCCAGCCATATTTTAGGAAACAGTGAGAACATATTCGTATCCGTATTTTTTTTTAACATTTTTTTTTTTTAGTAAATCAGAATTCATGACGTTTCATTTTTCCGTTTGTCTCTTAACAGGCAAACATGCTATAAAGAGACAAATTTAAATACAAATCGATGCTTTCGAACGTTATTGTATTTCAAGTAAATTTACTTCATTTGTATTTTGATTATGTAAAAAAAAAATAGAATTCGAGAAGTCTTTAGCACTGTTTTATTTTGTATCTAGTAGAATAATTTTAATTACTTTTGTGTCCGATTACATAATGTTACCATTAGCATAAATTTAATGAGATAATAAGGTCAGTATCAATTCTAAAATACAAGCAACACCGTTTATTAACCGTTCCTGACATAATTTATCACTACTGTTCTATTATTAAAAGTTAGGACTACAAAAGATCAAAGGTGAAATCACATAATGTCACAACAAACAGTAAGTTATTACTAAGTATCATAAAATAAACAATGTTGAGGGAAATCATGATTCAATTTATTACGTATCGAAGTCCAAGCTCATAAAAATGTTTTTTAACAATTAAAAGTATCTTTATTGTTAAAAATTTTATCTTATTACACCAGCAATTATTATTATTTATTTATTTTTTTATTTTGTCTTTAAATAGTACAAACATAATAAATGAATGTCCTAATATTAACTTATATCTAATTATTATTAAAACATATACTAATTATTACAATTTTTCAAACGATATACGTACACTTAAAAAGAAAACTTCTATGAGGCTAACACGAATAAGATTACTTCTTAAAATTTATCTGCTAAACACATGTTTTTTTAATTGACATTTAAATGAAATAATATTTTTTTGCTCTCTTATTTCCAATGGTATTTCCTTATAATATAACTGTACAGCTCGGTGCATCAATGAGTTCTGTGTACTTGTTTTCCTACGAAATGGTAGTCTTACTTCATGTTTATTTCTTGTTTTATATACATGTTCACATTGATTAGAAAAAAACCTTTTGAGTTAACTCTTTTGAGGTATAACCATTAATCATTTTATGAACAAAAAACATTACATTAAAATATATTAGTTGACTGTCATAATTTTTGCTTGTTTCAGCATCAACTTTATTCTGGTGTATTCATTTGTTTTCAAAATTACTCTCATAGGCCCTATTCTGCAGAACAGTAAGTTTATTTTTTCCCCTTCAGTTGCCAAAAACAAAATACTACTACAATAATTTATATGAGGCACAACTATGGAGTTATAAATCATCCTGCACGAATCTGCAGTTATATATCTTCTAATTCTTCCCATAAGAGAAACCTTCCTTGCTATCTTATTTGTCACATATCTTGTATTCTGGGAAAAAGTCAATCTAGAATCCATAATAATCCCCAAATATTTTATCTCTTTCACTTCCTTTAATAGTTCTTCGTCCATCACTATTGTTGGTGAAATGGAAATTGAAAATTGATCGGAACCAGCATGAACACGATCACAATACTAGAGAAAAGAACAAAATTAGACTTCCATTTAGGAAAAAGGCAAAGTCACAAAATTCAATTTTATTTAAAGCAATTAAAAAGTATTACGAAATGGAAAAAAATATTTATGAAGAAAAAAACATATCAAAATTTAAAATAATGGTCAAGACATATGTGATAAACAATTTATAAATTAAATATATTTGTAATGTTATTATTAGAACACACATAACAATATGTATGATATGTGTGCCCTACTTTAAGATTTAAATAATAAAAAAAATTAAAAAATGGGGATTTTTTATTTCCTATGTTCATAAACTTAGTTTTATCTGTATTCAGCTTAAGTTTATTCTTCTTCAACCATATTTCGATATTTTTAAGGTCATATTTTAGTTGATGTACTATGGATTCATAATTTTCTCCTGCAATATATACCAGGGCATCATCCGCAAATAATCTTATTTTACAGTATTTAAGAATTTTAACCAAGTCATTAATGTAAATAATAAATAGTATAGGGCCAAGAACTGATCCAAGTTATTTAATTTAATGAATGCTACAATTGAATACTTTATTTTTAATGGATACCTGTACTTTTCAACATGTAAAATATTATTTTCTTTCCCTTAATCAGGACTTGAAATATTTGATAAAGCTAGATTATAGCTTCCAGCTTATTACAAATTGACTCTCATGACTACTGTGAACAATGAAGGACTACAGAGTAAATATTTTAATTTAATGATAAATTATCACATAAATCTTATAATATAAGAAATCAAAAACTGATTTGAGTCTACTGAACACTTAATTTGATTTTTACGAATAAAAAAACAAAAATTTCGTGACAATTGTTTCGCTTTGTTAGAGCATTTTCAAATGAATGTGAAGATTAGATGGATTGAATGTCCTTATATGGTTATATAATTCAAGGTACTTAAGTAAAAAATAAAAAAAATCCTTCGAATTATATCATGTGCGTTAATCATAATTGAGGGAAAAACCAATACTTAGGGGAAGGCTAAGTGTTTAGTAGGTTATGGGGACTTTAGATATTTATTTTTGAATTTCGAAAAAAATTATGACGAAATTAGTATTTGTTGATCCTTATTACCTATTAAATACTTAGCCTTGCCCTTAACTATTGGTTTTTCCTTCAATTATGATTAATTTGTATATACTTTTATAGTTCATAAAATTATTTTTATTTTTTGCTCAAGTACCTTGAATTACAAAACAATTACATTCGTTTGAAAATGCCATAACAAGGCGAAGCAATTTCACGAAATTTCTGTTTTTATATTTGTTAAAATAAAATAAAGTGTCTAGTAGACTTAAATCAGTATTTGATTTCTTATGTACATTAAAGTTTAAGTATGGAGTTCTACAAAATAAACACTAAATCATTAAAAAATAATCATATTATGCAAGATTTAACTGATCTATACCAACATTCCCAATGAGAATGTTTAGCCCTACAGGAAATTGAAAATAAAAAATGGATTCTTGCGTGCTGTAAAAGCTAGTGTAAAAGGTTGTTAGAAAAGTAAGAGAATCTTGTAACGAAAAATTCCCCCAGAGACGTGAAAAATGACAATGTCCAAAGTAATATTGTTCAACATAGAGATAGCCTTTCCAACAGACACAACCATTGGAATGTGGAACAGTCTATGTTGACGCTGTCTAAGGTAATTATTTTATCAGAAACATATGACTTGTTGTAATCTGACTTCTATTTTTATAAATTTGTTTTTTTTAATTTTTTTTCGTTTTTTTAAATATCACTTAAACTCTAAACTTTATTGTCAAATAAAATAAAACAATATAAATAAGGGCTAGATTTCTTACTATCCATGCGCTCTGTAGCTGCAAGACGTGCTGGGATATTTATTTATTGTACAGCGCCCTTGAGGTGATTTTCACAAAAATGGCGTTATATAAATTATCCAAACATATATATAAATATATAAAAGCTAATGCTCTGCATAATTTCAGGGTTGTCAGTAATACCGCACAATAATTGAAAGAAATGCGTAGTTAAATGCACATTCCTTCTGGTCTTCAAACTGTTGTAAACGAGCATACCCTGGAGAAACTCAGTAGGATACATCCATGGATTATGTCCGCACTCCCGCGTGTAGAGAAATCGAAGAAATTTATGTTTAACTCTATCCTCCATAATAGAGTACTTCAGCTCGCATGGTCCCCAAATCATCGAGCCACTCGTGTATTACTAAAAACCATGGCAGAACGCAGGACGAATCCTAACATCTTTAACGAACTAATGCAGACTGTTTCGATATGATCATGAAATGTCAGGGAACTCACAAAAGTAACGCTCAGATCTTTAACCTCCGAAGTGTAGATAGGTGCATGTAAGAATGATTTGAACCCACCGATTTTTTTACATCTGTGTTAGTGGGCAGATTGTGCTTGTACGAGTACATAAAAGACGGTTCACTTAGAATTAATTACTTCTATAAAATTTAATACGACGAGGTAGGATTACATAGAGCGCGGGATCAGATTAAAAGGAGACGGGAAAAGGATCCAGGAAAAGCAGAATAATAATATGATAGAAATTACGGTTCTAGGATAGTAATGTTTTTGGCGTTTTAAGGGTGATCAGAGGGGTGCATTTTTAACGTCAAAAAGAGCTTTACTGTAGAACCCTTGCGTCACCAGAAATTAACGAATGTAAAATACTTATTTACTTATTCAACCGCATCAAATTATTTTGCTTTTTTAAATATTTAAAAAAAATAAAAATATTTGCGTTCTTATGATTTACCCAAATATTTCATTTTAAGGGCCATTTGCAACGAGTTGTAAATAACTTATTATAAGAAAATAGGAATCAAATTGGGGTAGAGTGGGATTCAAAACACGGACCCTTGATCCGTGAGTCTGAGACACTAGCCACAGGACCACAACCCGATCTATGATATATTTTGTTGCCCTTTAATAATAAGGATTATTTTTATGTTTTTTTATTTCCTTTTTTAATTACTATGAAAAATAGTGCCCTGTAATCTTTTACAGAGTATTTTCTTTTCTCTTTCTTATATTACACAAAAATATAATATCTGTCTATCAGAGGAGCAAAAATTCATAAACATTTCTTGTATACCCACGAACAAGCCATGCCTGTGTGGGATATTTTGTTTACTATTTTTACTGTTAATATGTATTTCATTACATATAATTATCCTTGATTACATACAACCTGATTCTTTTTTATTTTTATTTATTTATTTATGTATTATATTTTAAATTTTTTATTTATTCATTCAAATACATAAAAATAATAATAAAGTATCCCAAACTCTATGAGCCCAAGAGCCCTGTTTTGAGTTGGGATACAACATATTGGAAAGTGGAAGCATGTACATTATTAAATAAAATAAACAAAAAAAAACGTTAAGATATATTTCAATAAACATCTGGACAACACGTTTAATAGTGTATAAATCTATGCAATATCTCGCAGCAGTCTTCTGCAATGGTCTCTTCCCTCAGACAAATCCAAACTTGTACACTCTTTCTGAAAATGGCTTTCGTTTTGAAGAACTTAATATGTTCATCCAGGACATTAACCACTCTTGGGGCCACAAATGAGAAATTCCTCTGAGCAAAAGTCGTACGTGTTTTTGGTATTAAATAATTAAAAGTACAGGAAAACCTTGTACGAACATTCTGCTGGGATCGACTCCTGTAACCGCATGGCTAGAAATGTGTCAAACACTCAAACACACCATGTTGACATTATTTTAGTATTACTTAAAGAATTTTTCTGTGTACTGCTTTTAATGGGTTCATTAAGTTATTATACGCTCCTTCTCTCCCAACAATCCCAAACTGGAGTAATGAGGATGATAAACTGAATAATAGCACACGTTTTTTTTGTACTTTATATTTTTCTTAATCTTTTAAAAAAAAATTTTTTTTTTTACTATCATAAACGGCAAATCTGCTTTTAACTAACATTTATAATACTATCATATTTGGCATAGTATTTTTTTTTTTAAAAACATAAATTTCCTTATACCCAAGATTTATAAAAAAAAAATAAACCTAAAAATTATTCAAGATTTTTATTTTAAAAATTTAACTAACTAACTAACTAACCATCACGCCATTTCCCCAGAGGGGTAGGCAGAGAGGATAGAACGCCACACCACTCTGTCCTGGCACACTTCCTTTGCTTCCTTCACATTCATACATCTTCTCATGCACGCACGTCGATTATTCCGACTTTTCACATGACCACTTTCAAGAATTTGTTGTACTTGATCATGCCATGTCTTTCTCGGCCTTCCTCGACTTCTACAACCAGACACATTCGCATCATAAATCTTTTTAGCCGTTCTTTCATCATTCATTCGCTCCACATGACCGAACCATCGCAAAAGACCTTTCTTAATTTTGTCGATAATGCTTAACTCAGCCTTGCATTCTGCTCTAATTTCGACATTAGGGCACCTATCATACATTGTTTTTCCGCACATTCGCCTGAGGGATCGCATTTCAACAGCATTCAGTCTTCTTTCATTCATTTCATTCATTATTTAAAAAATTACCTAAAAATTATGCAGCATATTCAGTAGAAAGTTTAAATAATAAAACATTCTTCAGTAATACAAAAAGAAAATCATAAGTACTGTTTCATACAGCTGGGCAAAGATACATAAAATGTTTTTATAAGATTAAAAAACAGTTTTTTTTTTTTAATCTTTCATTTATTATTTTTATTTTCTGAATTTATTGCATATATAAGTACACATATTTAAAACCAGGATGAATATATAAGTACACATCTATATAAAACTAGTCAATTGTGAATACGGAGCGTCCTCTGGTTAGGATAGTCTCCATCTAACATGACTCGGCGTGGTCTAAGATAGAGATTTTTTATGTTTTAATAAAACAATAACAAAAAAAACTCAAACTACTTAATAATAATAATGCATAGCTACCTAAATATAAGAATGTTCTTAAAACCCTGTCACATCCGAAACCACGATGATCAGTATGAGCAAGTCGACATATTGGCACATTAAAATAAATTTTTAGAGCTACAAAAATCTTAAAAAATAAAATATTTTAATAAAAACAAATGGTTGCTTACTTCTGCAGGGGAGAAACGAGGCGGGGGGAGGGGGCAGTCTGATACACCCCCTCGCCACACCCCTGCAGAAGTAAGCAACCATTTGTTTTTTTAAACTATTTTTTTTTTTTTAATTTTCTTCGTTCGAAATATTTTTTAAACTATGCTAATATGTCTTCTTGCCCATACTGATCATCGTGGTTTCGGATGTGACAGGGTTTAAAGAACACCCTGTATATGTGCTAAGAATACATCATGTTACTAAAACATAAACAATATTGCAAAATATTATAATAAAAAACAGATACGATGTAATGTAATATTAATATATGTGCATTAATTATATAATCAATTATATAAGTAATACGTTTATTAGTCTCTACATATTTCTTTCAGTACTCTCGCTACGCTGTTTCGGTAACCCCATTTCGTGTTTTGATGTTTCATTATACAAAGATACTAAATTTATTTTTGAGGATCTAATACTGAACACAATTCATGACAGGGATTTTTATTGCGTTTGTTATCTTTTATATTGGATGCTATTTTATCATTTTTTATTGTGAACGGAATGTCGTATGTTTTTTCCGAGTTTGTGTGAGTTATATTCGAATAATATATCAGAACACATAATAAAATCAATAAGGAAAGTTCACCCGAATGAATCTTTTTCATTTGCATTCCGAGGAATTTTTAATATTTGTTGAAGAATAGATTCAAGGAGCAATATGATTTTATGAAGTTCATAAATTTCTTCAATATCGTTACTCGGCTGTTTTATGCAAAGTTATCTATTCAGACTTTAAAAAAATACAAAGAGAACACGGAATAACTTAATTAATAATAATACTTAATAAGCCATTTAAAAATGCAGCATCAATAATTTGTTTGTACAATTCTCTTGTGCGTAGGTAATTTTCTTGTACGTAGGTAACTCTCTTAAACGTAGGTAACTTGAGGTGATTTTCACAAAAACGGCGCTATATAAATTATCAAAATGTATAAATATATATATGTAGCAAGTTGGAATTTGGAAGTATTGTTGGTATTTGATTTATAAAAATATAATTGGAACTGTACAGAAAAAAATTCTTCGTTTTTTGTCATTTAAGGGCAGAATACTTCAATGTTATGAAGACCGCTTGGAGTATTTTAAAATTGAAAAGTTAGAAATTAGGAAACTAGACGAATTATAGATATAATGTACTTGTATAATATAATTCACAATAATGTTGATTCAGTGTTTTGTGTTGAAAATGTGTCATTGTACGTTCCCCATAGGCGTCTGAGATCAACTGATACATTTTTCATTTCAATTTTTAAAAACAATGTGGCACATTTTAACCCTCTTGCAAGTATGTTATGACTCTATAACAAAATAAAATAAAAAGTTAACATTGATATTTATCATGATAGAGCAAATGATTACAAAAAAAATATATTACTGTGTCTTAAATCAAATGCCTTATCCTTATTTTTGTGTATGTAAAGTAATTTTAGTCTATTTCATTACATCTTATATGTTTTTATTTTCTCTTTTCTTTTCTTTAAAAAAAATGTAGTTTCTTATTTTTAACTCAATTTTATTTCTTTATTCTTATCTTTCACTAAACTTAATCTTTATTATTACTTAAATTGATTTTACACACTTATTTTATATAATTTATGAAAGATGGTGGAGTTCTATAATTGAGGATATATATAACGAATGTTATTAATGCTTACTTAAAAAAATTATGTATTTTATGTATCCTTGTTGAACTTTCAAATAAATTTTTAAAAAATCATTTAAACTGTTGAACTGAATATTAGAGTGCCCAGCAAAGAAAAAAAATCGAAATTTACATTATATATGTAAGTATTCTATGTAATATGTATAACTTTAACAACAAATTGACCTGAAATCGTTTAATATTTAATAAAAATGTTTTCACAAAATATGCTCGATAATTTCATTACGGTTATTATAATTCAAAATAATGTTATTTTTCAGTTTCACTGCTGCAGATCAGCGTTTATTTGATATTTTAAAATACATATTACAATTTGATACCCACGTGATTACAGCACGTCTTGCAGCTAAGAAGCGCATGGACAATAAGAAATCCGGCCCATATTTACATTTTTAAATTTTAGATTTTTGTTTATTTTTAAAATAAATTTAATAATAAACAAATTTATACAAATAGAAGTTAGATTACAAGTCTTGCAGCTAGTAAGCGCATGGGCGGTTGGATTTCTACACCATGTTTACTAAATTTAGATATTCGATAACATTTATCTATTGAAGCTAGATTACTAACCGTCTTGCAGCTACAAAGCGCATGGATGAGTGAAATTCTAGCAACTAAAAATTATATTTTACATAGGTATCGGATTAACGTTCTGTTATATTCATATAGGTAAAATATGCAAATCAAACAAAATAATATTAATAGATATTGCGGCGAAATCATAGCGATGAAAATCCGATAAAAAATAAATGTTTTTGGCTTAGTTTGATCTATTAACAATTTAAAAAACCTCTAAAATTTCTCATCGTGGAAATCACACACATTAGGCAGAATGGCGAATTATCACAGTGTGTGTTGAGTAATAATTTTAACTAGCCAATTACAGATCATAACAACAACAACAACAAACCATCACGCCGTTTCCCCGTAGGGGTAGGCAGAGAGGATAGAACGCCATAACACTCTATCTTGGCATACAGACCTCGCTTCCTCTACATTCATACATCTTCTTATGCACGCACGCCGATTATTCCTACTTTTGACATGTCCATCTTCAAGTATTTGATGGACTTGATCGTGCCATGTCTTTCTCGGTCTTCCTCGTTTTCTGCATCCATCAACATTTGCATCGTAGATCCTTTTAGTCGTACATGTCCAAACCAACGCAGCACCCCTTTCTTAATTCTGTCAATAATGCATGTCTCAGCCTTACACACTTCACGGATCTCGACATTTGTGCACCTATCATACATCGTTTTACCACACATTCGCCTGAGGGATCGCATTTCGACAGCATTCAACCTACTTTCATCATTATTTTTCCAATTCCATACTTCGCTCCCATACATTAGAGTTGGAACTAGAACTCCGTTGTGAACTGCTAGTTTAGCCTCCTGCGATAAACATTTGTTTGCCAAAGTAGATTTTAGTGCACCGTTCACCCTGTTCCCGGCACTCACCCTCCTTTCAATATCTTTATCGGCCTTTCCGTCCCTAGTAAACATACTTCCCAGGTACACAAATTCTTCTACCTGATTCAGAATATCTCCGTTCACGCTGATCTCACATTTAGTTATATTTTCATCCCTTTCAAAAACCATCACTTTCGATTTATCAACATTCATAAGCAAATCGCTTTTCTTGCATACCTCGTAGACTTTTGTTACTAAGAATTGAAGGTCTTCTTTGCTGCTAGCAAGAAGCACAGCATCATCCGCATACAGAAGACAGTTAACAGTTATACCATTCATTTTTGCTCCCATTCTTAAATCTTTCAGTTCTTTCATACAGTTATCGATGTATATGTTGAACAACCATGGTGACATTACACATCCCTGTTTGACTCCTTTCGGAATATTAAACCACGATGTGAATGACCCATTCACCTTCACACATGCTGTGCTGTCCTTATACAGTGACGCAATAGCCCTTGTCAGGTTACCATTTACTCCATACTCCGATAAAACCTTCCACAATTTCTCTCTGTCAACTCTATCAAATGCCTTTTGCAGATCGACAAATGCGCAGAAAAGTTTCTGATGTTTTTCTGTCATATTTCGCAGAGCAAATATTTGATCCATACATCCTCTTCCATTCATAAATCCACTTTGTATATCCCAAACTCTATCTTTAGTCACTTTTCTTACAGTTTTCTATTACAGATCATAAGCCCTGTATATGCCTAGATTTCCACATTGCCTAATTTCGGTTGAGACATACCTGTAAATATAGATGAAAACATACATGTCATAGGGAAAATTTTCTTATTTTTCGTCTATTAAATTATATACTCATAAAATATTCTCTTTAAATTAGCCTTTGGGTGGCAAAACCCCCGACTTAACCCCTGAATATTACAAGGAACCCCTCTTGAACCGTCCCCTAGAAATAGTATTCTTTCTCGATATTATTTTTCCAGATACGGGGCACAGATTGATTTATGGACCAGAAAGTCACTTTGCCTTACCTCAGTCAACCGTCCCCACATAAATATGTATTATTATAATGTATACATTTATAAATCTACTCCTCACCCCCACTAAACCCCTCGTCAATGTGTATGGCAAACATCGGCGTATCTGCGGAAGGTAAACGTGACCAAAATTAGATGTTTACGAGAGAATTTTAAAGGAAGATAATTTATTAGCGATCGATCGAAACAAGATTTTTAGCCGAAACCGAACTCGAAACCTAATTTCTGGCTCTGTTCTAATAATATTAATAATATTTGGCTGATTTATATACCGCCATTTTTATGAAAAATCAACTTAAGGGCGCTTTACAATTGTATACCGCGAAACCGTCCAATTTTGCCCAGGATGGATATTTTGCCCAATAAGTCTAATCTATGATCAACCTTTAAAAAAATATATTTCCATTTGATGTCGGTAAATTTGGTACCAAATTTACATATAAAAATATTTTGTTTACTATTTTTACATATTAATAGTAAAAATAGTAAACAAAAAATCCCACAAAGGTATGGCCTGTTCGTGGGTATACAAGAAAATGTTAATGAATTTTTGCTCCTGTAATAAATAATGGACAGTTATAATATTTTTGTATAACATAAGAAAGAAAAAATAAGATATTCTGTAAAAGGTAATATGGTATTTTTTTATAGTAATTAAAAAAGGAAATAAAACATATTTAAAAAAAACACAAAAATATTCCTTATTGCTAAAGGGCAACAAAATAAATCATAGAAAAAAAGAGTTCGTATCTTTCTTCCATACAATCGATCTAAAGCTGATGTTTCAAACAATCATTATACAAAATAACGTACTGTATCTAATTTTACCCCTCGTTTCATCGTAACGTTGCATTTCGCCCTTGCTATGTAATAACTACCCTGACCTTCAGTTGACTTGAGAAATAGATTAGGTTATTTAACACCCCCTAGAAAATAGTAATAATCTCCTCCCCTAAACATATTTTCTTCCAACCCTCCTCAACAAGAATGCACTCGCCCTTCTAGAAGAATACAAATAATACAAAAGTTCATACCCTAAAAGGATGGGGAAGATTGTTTTGTTGTGAAGTGTTCTGCACGTCTTAATTATCAAATATTATAATTAGGCAGTTTTAGGTAGAACTCTTTTGTTCTATGCAAAGGACATCTCTTTAAACAAGTGGCGAATTGTTACTCGAAAGAGCGAAGGATACAATATTAAGTTCTTTACATGGAGTTCTATAAAATAATACGTACAGATACTTAGTTACATAGACTGTGAATTTGAATGCACAGAGTCCGGAACTTAGAGTAATAATTCCCTAGATAAATCCTTTAGTTCTGTTGCATTGAACAACTGCGTTCCAATTTTTTGGTTCGTTTTTTAGTTTAACAATAAACCTGAAACGGACGGTTTACGGTTTGCGATTGCAATTCTCGACCTGAGTACCTACCGCCCTTTGTATTGCTGTAAACCAGTAGCGAACGATGACTTTTTTTATAGGAGGGCTATATTTTTTTAAATAATTTGTACCTCCATGTACATACATACATATCAGCAATGAAATATATACGCGGTTTATTTTTCTATGGGTTTATGTGAATACAACATCATCTCTCCGCTTAAAAAGACGGAATACCTACTTAGTTTTAATTTTTAAAAAAATTACCAATAATCCACCAAATAACTTAAACAACAATTAATGACTTCGCTAAATATGTACGTATATTTCCCATTATTTTAATGAAATACATATATGCAAAAGTTTAAAAAAATATGTATTAACAAATAATTATTTTAAAATATTACATTCATAATTCTATTTTGTGTAGCACTGATTGAAAATACCGTTTTTTTTTTTTTGTAATTTACGTTTTATTCTGAAAATGTTTTTAAATTTAAAATAAAATAAACACGTAAGACGTCAACATTATATACACAAAAATTGATTTTTCTTTTACATTAGGGAAACGTTAAACATTGTTTTTATAAAATAAAATAAAAATAATAAAAAATACATTCATTAGATATATTCGCAATAATATTGCAACAAAAACGTCCGCTTCGTTTCCTTCTAAAAATAGATAATCCCAAAAATTGACGTATGGAGCGCCACTAACATTAATTATGACGGGCGGATTTTTTTTAAAGGAATAACCCGCTAAGCCTCTATTTTGAGGCTTGTCAGCAGGTGGGATAGAGGGGATATGGAAGAAGGTAATGAAAAATACACCACAACACCCAGACCAATTGAGAAAAAAATCTTTCTTGGATTTTTTTCTTGCAACTGGCGGGAATCGAACCCGCGACGCCAGTTTCACAGATAGCCGTCTAACCAACTGCGCCACGGCGCCTGTCAAAGAACTGGTGTCATATGTCAACTGTTTACTATCAAAGGAAAATCTTCCTTAGGAAATAATGTTCGAAATGCTATTCTCCAAATAGAGAAGCTTCAAATAATATCTGTAATCTGTGAGCTTACTCGAGGAGGAAAAAACTCCGACTGATTTTTATGTTAAAATACAGTATACATTTTGAATGAAGAAGTAATCGGCCAGTTTTTTTCTCCCATTGGGGACGGGCTGGGTGCGCTCATAGAGTTATTTTTTGAGGAAGATCTAAACGGTGATGTTAGTTTATAGATAATATACATTTATTTATTTATTTAACAATCATTAAAACTACTGAAAAATTATCGATTGTCAAATTTAATAGTAAGCTGTGCATAATCGCTTACAATATGGACGGCTCGCCCCTGCTGTAAACTGTGGCTAACTTCGTAGTTTATAATCATAGAATGGTTTTTGTCCGTATGGGTGACTCTATTAGCCAGTGGCATGTTATTACTCTTAGGTCCGGATTCAGGACTTTTCCCCCGAAATGTACCCTGTTCTTTTTACTGCACAGAGCTATTGTATCATAAATCTCTTTTTAGATTTTTTAAAGATTTGTGTATTGTTTGGTTAACTAACAAATGTTTTCATACAGATTTATAATATATGGCTTTATACCTGAATTTCCCCTCGGTGGGCAATAACATTAAACTAACAAAATTCGTTTATTCCTTTATCTGTAGGAGCGCATTGTATTCGGGATATTGCGGCCATTACGGGTTGTTTAAGGTATGGAACAGACAGGAATACTATCGGTGCGGTCATAATATTGAATTCTTAGACAGACACTGTCTTACTTTATGAATTACGACTTAAATTTTCACAAAGATTATTTTTTGTAACTAAGATGTGTCGGCAAACTGTATTTTTTATCAATATAATAAATTACTAGCAGGAAACAGCCGGCCATCGCCTGTTACAATGTATGAAACTCGGCCATTCGGGACTCATTTAATCGGCCCTCCAAGCCTCAGTTAATCGGCCCAGTTGCGAATCACAAAACGACCTACTAAAATATATCATTGAGAAAATCCGTATTACAGTATTTGCTAAATTTGGCCACGCCATGTCTTTTACGTTCTTTTTTGTTTTCCGCATTCATGAGTTACCGACAGAAGTTTCGGTTTCGGCCAGCTTCAGACGAAAATTGGCCGGTTCTTCGGCTCAGCCAAAACCTACGGTCGGCATGTGTCGGATTACGTTCGGCTGTACTCGGGTGCACCTTATGGTTCGTGACTCGGCCGCGTGACCTGTTTCGGCCGGTGGGGGTTAGTTGTCACGTTCTCAGTCAGTCAGCAAACCATAAAAGCTAAAAATAAATAAAAAAATCATTAAATTTATGCCTTTTATTTTATTGTGTATTTGATTTATCGTTTACTTTAAGGAAACTCGTAAGGCTTAAAATAACAACGTGTAATTTTGGGCGTTTTGAAGTGACATTGAACTTACTTAAATTTGGGGCTATCATACACCTATCATAGTTTCACCACTCATCCACTCGAGACATGGCATTTTGACAACATTCAGTCTACTTTTATACTTATTTTTTAATTTCTCACGCTCTCATACATAAAGGTTGGCACCAGGACTCTAATTCAACTGCTGCATCAGCCTCCTGCGACAAATAACAGCTAACCTGTTCTTGGGACTCACCCTCCTTTTAGTATTTTTCTCTGTGTTTTTATCCCTAGGACGCTATATTATGGCAATTAAAAAGATTACTTTTCTTTAAGTGCACAAAAGTCGAGATCCGCACATTCAATCAAGAAAGGAGTTCTGCGTTGGTTCGGACATGTAGAGCGAATGGACTGCGAAATAACGGCAAAAAAGATTTACGATGCGAATGTTGATGGATGCAGAAATCGAGGAGACGTGGTATGACAATATTCAACGAATTTCGAGTCAAATGTTGGAATAATCGGCGCGCGTGCATGAGAAGATGGCCTTTACTTTTTTATCCAGTGTAAAGTTCAGTGTTTTTTTAATATATTTTTTATCGGCATTTAAACTACGCCTTTTTTTTATAATCGCATTATTAGCACTATGATTTTTTAAAGTTTTGTTTTTTTGAAAATTCTTCGCGTGTGACGTCTTAATGTCTCTTCTCCTTCTCGATACGTTCTACAGATTCGTCAGTTGACACCGTAAACCGGAAATCTTTTACAACTCTCTTATCATTGGTTGATTCGGAAGAACTATTGACGTCATGCAAAGTAGTTCGTTTTTATTAAAATCGTTTTCATTATTGTTTTCATACATTAATAAACTTCGCCGTACAATTTAATGCTCTAATTTTTACCGCGCGTAAGAATATATTTTTTATATCGAATTTCCCGCAGGGTTGAACATCCTCATAATAGATAGTATAGAAGCGAGGTCTATATGAATATGGAATTGTATTTTGATATAGAGTGTGAATAAATAAATAAATAAATATGCAAAAACAGGTGACTCTCTGCCTACACTTTCAGGAAAACGGCGTGATCGTTTGTGGTTGTTGAATTGTCTTTGTTGATATTATAATATGAAAACCCGGTATATGATTTTATCAAAACACGTACAAAACCTGTGGATAAATAAAATATAACAAAGATTTTTATCTTTTTAAGTTCATTGTTCTGAAACAATACATAAAGTTTTCAAACGATTGTATTGTTGTTTGAAACAAAATTATGGTTAGCGATAATTTCTCTGTTTGATTTTATTTCTGTGTGTGGAGAAAGGGCAAAATTTTCTAGGGATTTCCAAACAGAAGGTGTGACGGAGGCTCGTATATTTGGCGCTTCATCTGATAACGGAGCAATTTTGTGGGGAGCTTTTATCCCGAACTTTGAATACGTGAACAAATCCTAATATCTAAATCACAACCTTAACACAGAACCTTAGCGATAATAATGATGCTACATTGCCCGTATGAACATTATTGCTATAAATTACTATACTGGGTAGATCTAAATTTGTTGCAACAGAGAGGGAAATTATTTTTAAGAAGGGCATATCGAAGCCTAGGCATTTACAGGTCTCATGATCTGTCATTGACTGGTTTAAGTGGTTTATTAGGTAGCACTGTTTTTGTATTTTATTTAGTTATTTATTTTTACAGTTCGGTACCTGTACATGTCATAAAATGTACAGTGGAGGTGGCCGTGAACTATTTTTAATTGGAAAAAAACGCGCTAAGAAGCGGCTTATCAACAGGTTTTTTATATTTTTTACAGAGCTAGATCTACGAACGAGTTACATAAATTAAGAAATCGAAATAAATTTTACAAAAAAATAAGCAACTGAAACAATAAACAGAATCTTATAATTTTATACAAAAATTTAAAACAAAAATTAACAAAAAATTTACACTTTTTTATGAAAAGAGTAGAGGAGAGGTGATAGGAAGAAAAGCGGGAGAAAGGAACAACTCAAACATTTAGATAGTGACATTTCAATCTTGATTTAAATGTAAATAAAGAAGGGGCACTTCTAACATTAGTGGGAAGATTATTGCACAATCGAGCAGCTATTACTTTGAAAGAGAAGGCAATAAAATTAAAGCGGTGAAGGGTATCAAAAGGGTTCTCTCGTTACTAGAGCGAAGAGATAGTCCATGTTGTGATAGAGGTTGGAAGAGGCGATAGAATGTAAATATTTCTTCTATGCCCGATACTGAGCCAGCGTAGTTGCGTGTTTTATTTGATTATGTGGTCAAATTTATACGGGACAAAATATTTACCCCATAACTTTATGAGTTCATCTTTAGTTTATTATCAGCTGTCCGCTGCTTCGCACCGTGCTGACTCTTTCTCACAAATATACTGTAGAATTATCTCAGTAGATAAGAGAACTGCTGAGACAGACAAGCGAGAGTACTCTGTACTGGACAGTACTTAACACCCTGAACTAACATTATAGAGTGTAGAGTGAGTGGAGTGTGAAGGTATTGCGTTACATGGAAACTATCTTAATGCGGTCGTTAACATATCTCCGTATCAAAGGTGAGAATAGCGTTGCTAAGGAAGAAATTTAATATCTAAACTGTATGCGGTATCTTCCTTAGTTATACTGTATAAAATTTACCACCTTTTGGATGCTGGTATAACTACCAAGGCAGTATGTATTAAAACAAGCTAAGTAAAGTTTCTTGGTGGAAGTTCATTGCTTTTTTGTACAAATTTGGTGAAATTCACAAAATTTCTCTTAAAGATATTTAACCAGACATGGTGAATCTTTTTAAGAAGCGGATATCGAATTCAAGGCGTTTAAGAGGTCTTGTGGTTGTATTGGTTGATTTAAATATCATTTTCTTCACTATAATAAATAATGAATTTCGACAATTTTTATAGCGCTGTTTTCGTGAGTAATCACTTCAAGAGCGCTGTACATTATTTAATTTAAAAAATAAAATAAAGGTGTTTACTGGCTAACTATTAATTACTATTTGTCTTGTCCCATAGAAGGGAAGTGGTAAATAACAACAATTTAAATAGTAGAATAACTCAAGAGAACCGCGCGCTGACCATGCTCTAGGACCCGTTTCGTCTGCTTTAAGGTCTGAGAGGTTGTTAGGACGATTAGGGTCTATGAACAGGATTGTTCCTATTGTTGGTATTAGGACAATTAGGGTTTTCGCGAGGGATCAGTGTTTTGACGAGAGGTGATTTCGCCCGAGTTCGATAGGGATCATGTTAGGATCTGGGTTAGGACTTTGCCAGTAGTATCTTGATAATTTGATGTACTTATGTGTTTTGGTATACGTATCGTTTTTCTTCTGTTGCTTGAGTGCATGTTGTAAAGGGCAAATTCTTCTAAAGTTTCCTCAACGTATTTGGGTTTTGTGTCGTTGTTTGTATTACTACGTTCTTCTTCCTTTCCGAAGCGGGATCTGGAGAATGCGGCCGGGGTCTCAATTCGGAACTAACACTGTATTCCTTCACTGTCATGCTGGGAAATTAGTTAAAGGTGATAGAACTGACCACGTGTATTTGATTGATCATAAATTGAAAATACTGCAGTGAGGGGTACAATGAAAGCTTAGTTGGTTTTTAAAAAAAATGATAGTGAATATGCGAAACTGAAGACAAGTCTTTATGATCTTTAGAAATACATTTTACAAATCATGTAATACACATATTATGTTTGTACTTCTAAAAATCACATCTAAAAAGTAGGACTTTTTAAATCAGGAAACGATTTCATAAATAAAAAAGTTTTTTTCTTCCTGAAAAGCGATTCTGTTGCACGATTTCGAGCTTCTGGAGGTAAAGCGTTCCACGCCAAGAGTCCGACTATCGCCAAATTTGGAACTCTGGTGGCGTAAATGGGGTCGTATCACCTTCCCTACAGCAGAACAGGAGGCTGAGCGGAGAGTGAGGCGTTTATCTGCCAGCTCGTCCTGAACGATACCGGAACAATATCATTCATGAATACGGTTTCTGTGTGTGGAAAAGATTCAGAATTCTGGACCAGTATTGACTTGATGATTGCTCTCAGGTGAAAATTCCGAATACTGAATTTGTAAATGTATTTTCAAGGGTTAATTTAATCAATTAATTTAAAGGAATTGAAGAAAATTATGTAAAAAGAATTTAACAAATTATTACAATACATACGCACAGTTCATCAGAGAAAAATAAATGTATAAATTCATACCTACTTATTCATATGAAATATAATTTTATTCCTGATCTATTGTATTTTTTATCGTTTCCAAAGCTTTAAATATTCTTCGGTTCAGTATTATCGAATAAATTTTAATTTGAAACGAAATAATCAAAATAATAATTAAAAAAATAAAATAATAATAATAAAAAACGACCAGGGAAATACCACGTAGGACGAATACCGATAAAAACAAATTAAATGGATTTGGAGGGAATGTGGATGTTGTGGAGAAATGTTTTCATTCATATATTTAAAAAAGAACTTCAATAAAATACGTCGCTAGAAAAACGGAACATGTTTGGCCTTGGCAGTTGTGACGTCAAGATTCGTGACAATGTTCTTAACAGATTTGAGTGGACGGGAACAAATAAACATGAATCGTGACGTATTAGGGTCGTGGCCAATGAAATCACCGTTTTTGCGGGAATTCAAAATTACAAATTTAAAAAGATTTTTTATGCTTCTAATGTAGCAAAAAAAATATTTTTACTGGACAGTATTCCATAGAACCTTTTTACTTTAAACATGTAAAATAAACGTGATAGTTCACTATTACGAATCAATATTTTTCTATTATTATTTTCCTCTTTCACAACAATCCTTATTTATTTAATTTATTTATTTATTTGACACTTTATATACATATACAATAAATATACATATAAGGGCGGGCATATTGCCTTAAGGCAATTTCTTCCTACCTACCCAAACCGTTCAGTTTGAGAAAATTATAAATACATGGACATATTGAATCTTACAATTTTATACAAAAATTAAAAGCAAAAGTTAACAAAAATAAATATAAATATAAAAAAAACACTATATTGTGAAGAGAGGAGAGGGGATGGGAAGGAAAGAAGAAGGATAAAGGAACAATTTAAATATTTACATAGTGACATTTCAATCTTGACTTAAATGTAAATAAAGAAGGGGCGTCTCTAACATTAGTGGGTAGATTATTCCACAATCGAGCGGCTACTACTGTGAAAGAGGAGGCAAAAAATTTAGAGCGATGACAGGGTATTAAAAGGGTTCTCTCGTTACTAGAACGAAGAGATAGTCCGTGTTGTGAAAGAGGTTGGATGAGCTCTCTCAGATAAACAGGCGAAGGTGGATTATTTAAAATATTGTGAAGAAGTGATAGAATGTGAATGTTTCTTCTATGCCTGATACTGAGCCAGTGTAGTTGCGTGCGATACTCGGTTATGTGGTCAAATTTGCGAAGATTAAAGATATAACGAATACAAATATTCCTTGTTAACTAAATATAATCCTTGTTAACTAAATAGATCTTGTGAAAAAAAAAACAATTTTAACATATCTTCTGTACATCCAATGAGGTGTGTATATAATATAAACACGCTTAAGACTAGTAATGCAAAAATAAGTGGTCCCGTGGCCAGTGTTGCGGACTCACGGGCCAGAGACCCACTCTACCCCAACTTGATTTCCATTTTCTAATAGTGAGTTATTTACAACTCGTAGAAAATGGCCACCAAAATTGAAATATTTCGGTAAATTATAAGAACGCTAATATTTCTTTTTCTTTTTTAAAACAAAAAAAAGCACAACAACTATTTTAAAGTTATATCTTTTTCTTACAAGAATGTTTACCCAATATGATATGCAGCTGGTAAAGGAATAACGTCTATGACCTTCATTTTCTTGCTCATCATAATCCCAGTGTTGGCAGTTCGAAACTTGGGTGTCATGTCAGTTTAATACGCCTGACTCCGCCTGTCTTGGACCGTCGTATAATGTGATCCTTTTGATTCAATGTCCCCTTGGGAAATTATCCCACCATGTGACGTCATACATCACGGACCCGAGCCGGCCTGGCCCCAGGCCCAGGGCTCCGGTCGTTAGTGCAGCCAGCTTATGACAGGTTAAGGGTCGTTAGGAGAAAAATAACTAGATAATGGGCCCGCAATGCCCGCGCCCGGAGGGCACATATCTTCGGCTGTTACCTCTAGTACTTTATTTGATAAAACGATGTTTGAGATACCTACATACCAGCAGCTCTAATACACTAATCTAATACCAGTTTTCTTTGGTTTTTTTATGGTTTGATATCCTATTATTATCCTATACATAGGTACTTAAATTGCTGGGTACAAAATTTTGTGTTATTTTTAAATACGAGTACAACCCCTGAAGATCATGTTTTAAAACGATTTTTAACAATATTATGATGTGTTTTATAAAGTGTTAATGTCGTATCGGAGCGACAATAATGGTACAAGTCCATAATCGTCTTTTTTGAGTTAAGTAAGCAAAAAATGTTCCTGAGTGTATTTTCTATCCGCACAATGTTTTGTTCAGTGTTTTTTTACAAAAAAAATGTTTGTCAATAGACTATCAAACTAAACCAAATAAAATATATATATATATGCATCGTTCTATCATCACTACGATTTTTGTAAGTTTTGTAATTTTTTAATTACTCCGCGTGTGACGGCATTAGTTATTTTCGGTGAGGTGTCCTGATCGAGGGGTTGGCTTCCCGGACACCGGAAATCTATTATAACACTTCATCATTGGGTTATTTAGAAGAACTTGTGACGTCTTTTCAAATATTTAATTTTTATTAAAATATTTTTAATTACCTTTTTCGTACATTTTAGAGAATCTTCACCTTACAATGCTCTAATTTTTTCCACGTGTAAGAAATCATTTTTTGTATTTAATTTCTAATTGCTAAGAGTATATTATTATTATTATGGATGACTTATATAGCGCCATTTTCGTAATACAAGGTGATTCTATAGATAAATCAATTTAATTCAGGCTTTTAAATTTGTAATTTAATTCAAACAATTTATTTTGTTATGACAAGCTACGGATTTAGTCAAATGATTTAGAGAACAAGTGGATTTTCAAGTTTTTTTCCGAAACATCACTTCACTCTCACAGCCTCGTACTTCTGCTGGGAGAGCAATCCGTGTTTATAGGGCCTGCGACTGCAAATGCGCGTTCGCCGAATTTAGTGCGCTGTTTACGTAGAGGTATAACAACTTTTCTCTCGCCGTAGACGTACCTAGTTGATCTAAGCGTAAGACGCCTATCAGCTAGTTCATCTAACATGATAAAACATCAAAGATATTCGGGAGCAGAGTTGTGCAGTGATTTATACACAAGCCAACATAGTTTGTATTTCACCCTTTGTGGAAAACATAGCCAATATAATTCCCGAAGTAGTGGAGTGATATGACTAAACATAGAGATTCTGAAAATAAGTCTCGCTGCAGCATTTAATACAGACTGTAGGCGAGTAAAGTTATAAAGATAGATTGCTCGTGATATTTGCGCACCGTAAGGGGAAGATGCTATGAATTATTAACTAATTATGAAGGAGAATACATTATTGAGTAATTTGTTGTACTTTTTTATGTTGTGTCCTTTTTTGTCTTCATTTGCGGAAAAAACAGACAGAACTTATGTTGATACCTCAGAGTAATAATTCTTTAGAGAAGCCCTAAAGCTCTTTTGAATAGAACAAAAGCGTTCCAAATTTTTGGTTTGGTTTTATGTTTGACAAAAAAACGTTTAATGGACGGTTTTGGTTTACGCTCGCAATCCTCACCGTAAGTACATACGGCTTGTTGTATTGCTGTAATCTGTTGCTAAGTTCGTGGCCATGAATCGATTTAGTTTTTTTTTTAAAAGGGCGACTTAATTAGGTTATTACTCTAACGTTAACACCCAATATTTGACACAATTATGACACGTTCACGCAAAATGGCGGAAAATGCTAATAGTTTGTCATGAATATTTTTTTTTTGCATAATATTTTTGCCTTTGGTCACAAAATCTACGCTGTTTATCGTAACATTACGATGTTATCTATCCTGACAATTTCAATACTTTGGAAATGGCTCTATTAGATAAGAAAACATTGGTATTTATTGGCATTTCCACATTAGGTCAAAGTCGTTATTCACCCCCTCCCAGAGGGTGAATTACGACTTTTTCCTACCCCCCTTCACAACCCCTAGTCGATTATATCAATTCATGAAAACAATCAGCCACGGCATTGACTGAGTTTTTTTGATAGATAGACAGAAAAATCAAAACAAGGTTTAGTCAAGGATAGGTACATACCTCAAGGTTTTTACCAACAAAAAAAACAAACATTTTGAATATAATTTCTATTACTGACCGTAAAAAGATTATTATTTGAAACCGAAAGTGAATTTCGGCTTCTGTCCCAGTTTCGGCCAAAACCGAAACTTATTTAAATAATTAAAATGTCACTTCAAAACGCCCATTTTTTATTATTTCTAAACCTTACGAGTTCCGAGGTGGTGCGATAAAGTAGTAATATTGATCTTACAACCGGCATAACCATTGGCAGGTTGGTTCTGCATCGTGGTAGGTAAAACAATCGATGGTCTCTTTGTCGAAGATAGGTATCAGGTACGAACAGACAATTATATAAAAGGCATAAATATCACGTAAAAATTTTTTTTAGCGCTTTTTGGTTCGATGTTATACATATAACTTATATGTTAACAATTCTTCAATGTACGCTGTAGGTCACGTGGTGTAGTGGTCAACGCATTTGCCTACCATGCAAGAGGTCTCGGGTTCGATTCCCAAAATGGTTGACATGAAATATTATTCAAAAAGTTGTTTTTACACTATAATATTTCATATTTCTCAGACTGGTACCTGAAACGTTAGACCTTCATGTAACAAAAAATATCAAGATTCGCTGCGATTGTTGTGCCAATGCAGTGGCCTATGCACCATTCGGTGCTGAAAGGGAATGATTATGAACTATTTTATGAGAACTCTAACTCGAAGTATACTTACTAAATGTTCTTAAATATTTGTATATAACCACTTACCGACTTTTCTATGTCTACCGGTTTCGAGACGTATCCGTCTGTTTGTCAGGACACCAATTAAATCAACATGCAAAACCCACTATACACCTTCACCATAGTTGTTGCACAAAAATATAAAACCAACACGACATGCATTTTAATAAGCACACGTACTGATTAGGACAAACATGCACTGATTCAATTATGAAAATATTCTATGTTGTTTGAAAAAAAGTATAAAAAAGAAGATAGAAAAGTAGGGATGGAGAGAGGGGGTGAGCTTAATAGATTTAGGGTGACCATTACGGTGGAACATCTTATAACGGACTATATTGAAAGGTTGTTTTATTATTGATCAAAGGAACATTATTTTTTAAAGCGTTCCTAATGTGAAATATTTCCACATTATTTATTTTTAACCCTTAATTATTTGTATGTAAGATTTTAACTCTTGTATTTTTATTAAAGTCATGATTTAAATTGATTAGGTGATATGCTGATGACTTTTTCTCAAACAACAAATAATATTTTCATAATTTAATATGTGCATGTTTGCCCTTATCAGTACATGTGCTTATTAATATGCACGTCGAGTTGGTTTTATATTTTGTGCAACAACTATGGTGAAGGGGTAAAGTGGGGTTTGCATGTTGGTTTAAGTTGTGTCCTGACAAAACCGGTAGACAAAGAAAAGTCGGCAAGTGGATTTATACAAATATTTAGTAAAATGTTTGACCATAAAGTTCATACTTTAAATATTAATAATGAAGTATACTTGTTTACGTTTTTCTGCTAGTTTCACTTTGTTATTTATATATTTGTATTTTACTGAAGTGTGTCCCAATCGATTGCCAATACACATCACGTAAAACCAACCAAAACACGTAACACGTAACACTAACACACGTAAACACCACACAAAGCCACATGCACCACAGATACATAATCATCCCTCACTGGGGATTGCATTTTCCGATACATTATTCAAAATCCATTTGGTTTCCTTCAGTAGAGAGAACAGAATGAACAGCTTTTCATATTAACTTGGAATATTTTATGATCTAAACAAATGTAGGGGAGTACTCGTGGACTGGTGCCGATCCGTATGTGGAAGCACATTATGGATTTGAAATATAAGGATTTTGAAAAAGCGATCTCTCCGGCGAATGTGTGTTAAACCTATGCACGATAGGTGCACAAATTTCCAGATACGTGCCATTTTCAGGGTGGCCAAATACTAGACGTAAACAAAATACAGGGGGTAGAGCATACCAAGGGCTATATAGATATATTTGGATAATTTATAAAGCGCCATTTTTATGAAAATCACCTCAAGGGCGCTGTACAATAAATAAATATCCCAGCACGTCTTGCAGCTACAGAGCGCACGGACGATTGGGATTTTAGTTCCTCGTCTCCAATTATTGGCTGTAAAAAAAGAGCTAATGTTTTTCAATACATTGTGAACTGTTTCTGAGATGTCATTTTAAAAATTTTTTTAATTGACTTCTACTTTCGAAAATATTATTTTTCCGGAAGTGGTGGCTTTTTTAGTATTTTGCAAAAGTTTCTTAAATACGATGTGGATCTTTACGCCAGTAGCTCAATCACAAATAACTATCGACGTACTAATAAGCAACGTGATGACAATTTTTCACCGTGGTTGTTTATCGTATTCGCGATCACAATGGATCATCCGTGAACACCTAATATGAAACGTCAAAATATTTACGTTTCGCGACGTACACCGCAAGACAAAAAAAATTACGAGTTTACCTGCTACCGCGCCCCTTGACTTTACTGAACCCTTTTTCTAAGAAATCCTTTATCGATACCTCTTTCTTTTGTTTAATAAATTAAGGACACTATGTGTCACCTTTCTACAATATTTACATTTTAAAATGTCTCAACAGTCTTGTTTTACCCGCGTTTGAGTGAACATAACACAACAATCATGGAAAGTGCAAAGCAAATGTCGATTGCGATAAAATCCAAAATAATCACATTGTCGCAAGAAAACATATCTAATTGTGAAATATCTCGTCGAGTTGGGTATTCAGAAGGTGCAGTGAGGTTTTTATTTAAAAAAATCCAAGAAACTGGATCCATAGAACGGAAAAAAGGAAGCGGACGGGGGCGCGTGACATCTGCCCGAGATGATCGCTTAATAAAAAAAATTGTTATGCGCGATCGATTTTTAACGGCACCTGAAATACACGCAGAGGTGCAGTCTACCAGCACATCAACATTTTCAGTAAAAACAGTGTCCAGGCGGCTGTTGGAGCATGGTTTCCAAGCACGGAGTCCCGCAAAGAAACCATTACTCACGGACAAAATGAAGAAGGCTAGACTGGATTGGGCGAAAGAGCACCAGAATTGGACCTTGGAGGATTGGCAAAATGTTGTTTTCTCTGATGAATCAAAATTCAACCTTTTTGGTCCAGACGGCAGAAAGATAGTTCGACGAAAACGTGGGGAAAGATATCATCCGTCGTGCGTCACTCGAACCGTTAAACATTCACCCTACGTGATGATTTGGGGGTGCATGACAGCATACGGTTTAGGACCTCTAAATTTTGTACAGGGTACGATGAATGCCATTCAGTACAAAAAAGTGTTAAAAAAACATATTATTCCAACAATCGAGGACATTACGCAGTATACCGCGGACCCAATTTTTCAGGACGATTCTGCGCCGTGCCATAGAGCCCGCACTGTGAGTACAAATATATATATTTTTAAATGCATTTTGTGACCACATGATAAATAATTTATTGTTTTTTTATAGATCAATGAATTCAAGGAGAAAATTGGCTTAAAATCGTTGACGTGGCCCGGGAATAGCCCTGATTTGAACCCGATAGAAAATTTATGGGCGATTATGAAAAAAAAAGTCGGGAAAAAAAAATCAAAAAACATTGAGGAATTAAAAAAAAACTTAATTCAAGTTTGGGAAGAAGAAATAACATCAGAAATTTTAGATTTGCTTTACGCTTCTCTAAATAATAGAATTTTACATGTTATAAAAAATAAAGGTGAATTCACTAAGTACTAAATATTTTTAAATGTTATAAATATGTTTAAATGTAAAATACTTTAATTTAAAATAAAGTGATAAGAACCTACTTCTTAAATATGAATTAAAAAATAACATGTCTTTTATTATTCCATCACAAACACTCGACCATAAATGAACCGTTATGGGTCTCTAAGGTTCGGGTAATCTGATACCTGATATATAATGGCAATTTCTAAGTACAATTCATGAGTAAGATTTTTTATTTTAACCTTGAAATAACGAGTAGTCATCACATATGTCAAACAATATAAAAAAAACTAATTAAATATCAAGAATAATTAATTATATGTGAATTTTAGTTTTTTTTGAGAACTCGTAAATTTATTTGTCTTGCGGTGTATAATCCTGCTGCGCCATCACATATTTGAATTTCACCGGTGTAAACATGGAAAATATTCCAAAACTGCCATTTTTATTTATTTATTATTTATCATGCTACTTATTGCATTTAGCCAGCGGTTGGCAAGCCAAATGTCAATAAAAACAGTCGCCATAGTAATTGTAATTTAATTTTCACTTTTTCGTATTAGATACTCCTTTCTATTTTGCAAATTCAATAGGTGTACTGTATTCTTTTTTATGGTAAACGCCGGATTTTTGCGAGTGAACTGTATTTATTTACAAGAAAAACAAAAAACAAACCGACACGAGCGTTGACTTAGAGATTACACACGCGTTGACTTATGACTGGGATAAATAAAGCATGTTCATTATTGTTCATTGTGATCGCTCAAATGCCTAGCATGTTTTTAAGCACGTCGATAGTTATTTCTGATTGAGCTACTGGTTTGATATGTTGTCCTAATATAACGGCTTATATATGTTCTCTTTTTTAGTATTTTTTTTATTTATTGATATTATTACATAATTGATGTTTTTTTTTTTCTATACAATCCACTTTTATGATTTTTTAATTTTATGGCTGTTTTTTTCCAAAAAAGAGACTAGCTCTTGTTCTTGGAGAGTGACTTACGCTGTTATATTTATTTAGTAATTTGAAGTTATATAATCTCGAAAATTCATGAGAAAAAAAAATTACGAAATAAAAAGAAAACCTAATACTAATTAAAATAAAACGCTTTTTTTACTCGGGTTCAAAAAAAATCTTTAAATTTACTTTGAAATTATTAACTGATATAATAGTTTGAATACTTTTTTGTTATTTGGGGAGATTATTGTAATTTTTTATTCCTTTGAAAACAAAACTATTTTGACCATTACTTGTGTGGAATTAAGAAATTTAGATATTATTTTGGTATCTGGGTGACTTATAAATCTCAAATTCATTTATTTTTCTTTGTAAATTTGTAATTTTATTTTGGTAAAATACGTATTTTTTTATTTAAATTTAATTGCGTGAGTACCTACTCCTAAATCGATTAAAGATACGCAGAAACACGATTCCACTAACGCCGATAACATTTCAGTGTATATTTGTTGTAAGTGTACATATTTTGAATACCGTAAGACGGAAGATCAAAGCGTGCTGGCTGAGATTCAGTATTATTGTATTATATTACATTACTATGAAGGAATCAATAGATGTAACGGTACTGAGAAGATGTAAGAAGCCCACCTCGTGAGCACACTGATATAATCGAAGATTTTATCTCAAAATCGATACATCATTCTCCGCCGGATAAAATAAAAGCATTATATATATTGATTTGATAATTTGATTCATTGTGCTCAAATTAAGACACGGGCGATGATTAATCGTTTAAGATATTTCATATTTAGCAGAGGCGTACAGATCGCGTTTGTTATGGCCGATTTCAGCGCGCTGTTGCAGCGATAGATGCTCCATACTAAATTGTTTTCGACCTGTCCCCACAATTGTCAAATATTAGCCGACAAATGACAGCTAAAACAAAATGGCGGCCAGACAACATCGGTCTGGAACAAAAATGCACCCTGTATGTATGTTAAAATGTTTAATTAATGTTATGCTGTGTGTAAAGTGATCATTTAAACCAAAACTTCATGTGATTATATTTCTATATTACTTTCCTAAGAGGCTTTAAACCATTGAGGTATATAACTAGAGTAAGCGTGAGCGTTTGAAATATGGTCCCTCAACTTGCGGCCATTTGGCATAAGTTTGATAGAACGGACTTATGTCTTTTGCGAGCGTTCGCCGGCTACTTTTGAACTTTTGTCTCCTCGTAATTACTAAAATGCCTATATGTACGCTAAGATACTGCACAGATCAATCTGGAAAAGCGATGGTATAACCTTTCACCGGCAAGTAATGTTATCTTAATCAATACTTGTTTAAAATGGCTATTTTAATGATAAAAACATTTTATTAATATGTTACCAGCTATATCCTGTCTATGTCCTGCTCAGTTAGTCGGGCGTATATTAAAACGATAAGTAATAGTGATGCGTATGCGGAAGGGAGCGACATACTGAATAGAACTTACAGTTGACCGATGTAAACAGTTAGAACTTTTTATTGTATTACGTGTTTTGCTTGCCAAAGTGGACGTGATATGACGTGCGACATTTGCTCCCTCTGCTGGTCATTCCCTTTTCTTTGGGGACGACTTTTTAGCTCGGATATGTATGGAGTGCCTTCTCTATATATTATATCGCAATCATTTAAACTTGAAATAAGTATTTCTTACCCATATGACAAACACAGTTTTTACAAAAATGTTACACATTTAAATAAAAATAACATTGAAAAAAACTAATCGAAATACGAAAAGAGGCACGCTCTTGTGGTTGGTTTAAGATTATGCATACAAACCAAAGTCCATTTAAATGTTAATATGCCTAAATAAAGAAAAGTTTTTTTTCTTTTATTCTGAGTTGCAACCCAAAAACATTTAAAACAATTATTAGAATTATATTGTAATAATTAAACATATAAATATGCTAAAACGGGGGAAAAACTCAATCGTATTACTTTATTTAAATTATTTATTGACAATTCTTGATGGAATATATATTTACACATAAGTACTACATGTAATGTTATACACGTAGGACATAAAGGTCAAACGTTAGATAGATTAGAAATTTTAGAAATAAATAGGATAAAAAATAATAGCGATAGAATTTTAATAAATCAGCATAAAGAATTCAAAAGCTCACCCTTATTAGCCCCCTTAGTTGGACCCTATACATTGTAATAAAACAATAAATGTTTTTCATATAATATAATCTTCTCTTAAAGTACACCGCCAACACACGTTTTAATAATTTGTCTCACTCTGTTCCATTGAAATATTGCGTATTGTATATTTTTCAACTTATTTTTAAATGTACCCACACTTTAGATAATATTTAGTTTTATATAAATTATTCTTACACTGTATAATATTCACCAGTCTGAAGATGCTCATTAGAGAGTGAAAGCGCTAATTGGTCCAATAAATAAGTGGAATGTACCGGGTCTTTTTAAAATTAATAACTTATATGTAAACATAAGTTATTTCATCATTACTATCGTATTAAAAAGATTTGTATGTATTGTACACAAAATAATGTTAATGTATCAAATTTTCTTTGTACATTTTAATCTCCAACGAAGTCACATTGCAAAATGGACATTTCTTAGACATCTTAACTGGAGATGCAGGTATACCGATCTCAATTATATGTCTTCCTGCAAAAAACACCACTTGCTTACTTTAGAAGATCGCCGTCTACTGTTGGACATGGGGGTGCTTCATGACATACTTAGTTGACGCCTTGATAGTCCGGCTCTTTTGTCGGAGTTATCATTAAATGTCCCCGGCTACCGCACCCGTCACACGTCGAGCTCTCTATTTCATCTGCCAGCAGTTCGTACGAACTATGCCCAGAACTCTCCACTTATACGTTTTGTTAGTGAATATAATTTAAACTTTCCCCTTATTAATCCATTTGATTGTAAAAAAAGAACATTTGAAATGAAAAGAACGTTTTACTCTCCGCTACTGTTTAATTCGTAAAAAAAACGTATGAATATAGGAGATTAACAACTAAAACGTTGCCAACATATTCTCGTATGTGGCTATAATTTATTATTAATGAGAAGAAAATATGACGCCTACTAATTATGTATAATCTTTTCTAAACATGTTTAGAAAAAGCAGCGATTTTATAACTATCTGTGACTCCATAGAACCTGTATATATACATACATACGTGTGATGTGTTGATGTCTCGTGGCAAAGGTGATATTAAATTAATATCAAGCTTTCATCAACTTCGTGGCAAAGGTGATATTAAATTAATATCAAGCTTTCATCAACTTGTAAATGCCGTATTTATTCATCATTCGCATGAGAAATTGTGTGAAATTAACGATTAGGTATGCTGCTAACTTTGCTAATGAATTATTATTGTGTCCAGACGAATCAAGAATACACTTCTGTGTATGAAATATAACCAGAACCCTGAACGGGTGCTTTCGACTCGATCGCTACTCTCAGATAAAATATTCAATCCGTATGTAGCGGTTGGGACGTACGTCTACCGTGCTTGAAATCCCGGGTTCGATTCCTGGTAGGTGGTTGTGTGAAATATTGGTGTTAAAGATAGTTGACTGCAGTATTTTATTGTCCTTGGACCGGAATCTGTTACAAGTAGTCAAGACATGCTGCATTTAGTGCACTATGGACCGCTGGGTGCGAATGGGAACGTGATGATGAATTTGTGAGGGAGGTTGTTTCTGTTTATCTCTAAAATATTGTTCATATTTTTTTAAATATTAGAATTACAATAAGAGTAATAACATTCTAATAAGTAAGTTCATATAAATATGATATTTATTGCTCCCTGGTTAGAAGTCGTTTAGAATATATTTCTCCAGTCTGGTCGCCCCATTATCGTGTACATTCTGATTCACTCGAGCGCATCCAGAAGAAATTTCCAAAATATATTAATTTTAAACTTCATATTCCATCTGCTTTATTTAATTATAATCAATTGTTGTCTTCAGCAAATCTTTTAAGACTCTTTGATAGAAGAATCCTAACTGACCTAATATTACTTTTTAAGGTGATCAATTCATTAATTGACTGGCCAGATTTGCTGGAGTTGGTGTGTTTCCGTGTACCTGGTCGACATACCCGCCACAGATCTCCTTTCTGTTCTGCAAGTTCTAGAACCAACTATCACATGCACTCGCCTATCCCTAGGCTCCATAGATATGGCAATCAGTATGAGGACAAGGCTGATATATTTGGTTCTGGACTTGATAGTTATAAAACGAGTCTGATTTATTTTTTCTCTCGCAATATTATTTTTAAACTTTTCTTTATATTTAAAAATGTTTTTCCCATTTTTGTTTTTTCATATTTATGTATTTATTTCGTTAATATTTTTGGTTGCTTATATGTATTTACCTGCTTGTTACTATTGTTATAGTTATGCAATTTTATAATTTTTTGTTATGTTTTTATATATGTATTTTTTTTTCTCATATTTATGTTCAATTTATGTTAAAGGCAATTTATACTGTTTATGTAAAATAAATAAAAAAATAAATAAATAAATATCTTCAAAATATTTAGATAACATTATTTAAGGAATAAAAATTGAATAAAAAAAATAAGTCTACACCTACAATTTCATAGATTTTCTAAACTAAGTATTTTTGAGCTGTAGTATCTTTAAATGATTATTTTATGTACAAATGTTTTCGAAAATAAATAAAAATCAAATTTAGTAATGGAAGAAAATTTTAGGAATGTGAAAACTAAAGAGAAGGAAATTGTAATGGTACCAGCAACAACCCTTGCGGCACCCCACCATATCTGTCATCCTGCGTCCAGCGTAGTTAGCAGGGAGTGTGGTCAAAAGGTTCACGGGTCGAGGCATGTCAGTCTTGCCTAATGGACGGAATGAAATATTTATGAACCAGCCTAATTTTGGAGGATCTAATGCATCCTGGAAGGTCCTCAATCAATCTTTGATTTGTGGACGTCTTGAAATTAATGATTTTAATGCATTATTCATCCGTTTCGATATTTCACTGTCGGTGCCATGTTTGTTGTACTGCGCAACTTCGATCATCTGTAACGGGTATTTTAATCATCGGAGTACGTGATTTATTTAAAATATTTTATTATTTTTTTTTGAAAAAAGAAATATTTGCGTTCTTATGAATTACCCAAATATTTAATTTTGAGGGGCATTTTCAACGAGTTGTAAATAACTCAGTATTAGAAAATGGAATCAAGTTGGGGTAGAGTGGGATTCGAACCACGGACCTTCGGTCCGTGAGTCCGAGGCCATTGGCCTCATGGACTTGGGGATACGTTTTTTGTGTATTATCATTTTTATTGTGGATAACTTATGTAGCGCCATTTTCGTAATATAATACCTCAAGGGCGCTTTACATAGTGATTCTATACACAAATAAATTTAATTAAGGCTTTTAAATTTGAAATTTAATCATAACAATTTATTTTGTTATCACATTCTACGGACTTATTCGAATGATTTAGAGAACAGGTGGGTTTTAAGTTTTTTCCGAAACATTACTTCACTTGCACAGCCTCGCACCTCTGCTGGGAGAACATTCCATGCCATAGGGCCTGCGACCACAAATGTGCGTCCACTAAATTTAGTGCGCTGTTTGCGTAGAGGTATAATGACTTTTTGTCTCGCCGTAGACGTAGCTGACCTAAGTTTTAAGACGCCTGTCACCTAGTTCATCTGGAATGCACAGTTCCCTTAGATATTCCGGAGCAGAGTTGTGCAGTGATTTATACATAAGCTAACAGAGTTTGTATTCCACCCTCTGTGGAAAACGTAGCCAGTGTTATTTATATGTGTATTTGTATGAATAAATAAATAAACATTATCTATGCATTTGGGATTTATGCAAATTTAGTTTATGCTTGTGGCGTATGCGTTGTAAATAAAAGGTACGCATGCGCATTTATCTTCATGAATTATTGAAATAATAATGTTTCTATCAACGTAAAAGATAAAGTAAAAAAATTAAAACGGCGATACTTATAAATGTACGATTAACAACTATATCATTATGGGGTATAAATTGGGTAGGTACCTATCGGAAAATTAATCTGCTCTTTTATTTTACAATGGACAATAAAATGAGCGGCTGTAAAAACATTTTTGATGTTTTTTTCTTCTGGCAATATCGCGGTTAGTACTCGCGTACGATTACCGAACTGCAGAAGTTGATTGGAGCAAAGATAGGATTGTTCTTGCTTCGGTCGATCAGAGAAGGAAGCGAGGCATGCAAATGACTCGTACTAAGATGTATAAACGTTCGCGAACAATGTTAAATAAATCAAATCGGAAGTCGAGGAATGCCCCCAGCTTGGGTGAGATGGAAATGCAGAGATATGAGATCCAGCGCCATATTGAGACCATTAACGGACACGTGACAACATTGTAAGAGTAACATGTTCATTTTACTTGACGGGATTAGATCCCCGCAAAGTTGCATGAATCAAGTTTATTTTTATTTCAATCATCACATTATCCATGGATTTCTGTTTGTTGAATGTAGGGCATATTCTTATGTGTGTTCTAATAACATTGTAAATACATCTCTTTAATTTGTAAGTTGTTTAGTGTTCTTCAATTTGATTTTTTTTCTTCATATACGTTTTTACAGTGCCATATTGTTTTACTGTCATATATAAAATTTGATTTTGTAACTCCACCTTTTTTCTAAATAAGGGTTTAATTTGTCCCTTTTTTTGGTTTAATGCATTTTTGAATATCGCTATCCTACATACAGTGCCCCCTGTTGGTAGAAGAGCAGAGTTAAACATTTGTAAAATGAAATCTATATTTGAAAACGAACTATTTTAAGTTCTGCATTTTAATAATAAATAAGTAACTAGCAACCTACTTATCAATTTAAAGTTACACCACCTTTTTACGTTTGTTTAAAAAGTTTTTACACGCTTTTACGACACAATCAAGCATTTTGGTTTTGAATTAAATGTTAAGCTCACATCGAAACCCGGCTGACGATTAAAAAACGACTAATAATAATAAGTTTGGCTGATTTATAAAGAGCAATTTTTGTGAAAAATCACCTCAAAGGCGCTTAACAATTACTAATACGCGTAGAGCAGGACTGAGCGTTTGGGCATGAGTTAAGTGTCATAATTTTAGAGGGTTTCTCAAACTATTGCAAACCTTGCTCTTGGTAGATTTGAGTATATACTCGAATCTAGCTATAGCAAAGCATTGCTGGTTTTAGCTAGTTTAAAAAAAATAAACATTCAATGTTTTTTCTAGGTAAACCCTTATTAAATTAAATTGGTCTATACTGAAGGTAAGATTCTTCAAATTACTACAGTAGTTATTAAAATTATCTCCAAAATATTTATTGTTTGCACGCTTATACTTTATCACAAAAACAAACGTTCATTTAAATGTCACTATATTCGAGTTAGCCGCTATATTTGAGAGTAGAGTTACTTTTTTAAGGGTAATGTTTTGAATACCTCTTTTATGTATGGACTTACTCGCAATTGCGAGCAAGTCGGGGATACCTGCATGAGTACGTTAGTAATAAGGGTCAACACATATCGTAAGAAATTTTAATAACTTAAGGAATTTTCGATTCTTGTTTTAAACATTAACATCTAATCTTAACGTCGACAAAACACGAAGTTTGCAAACGCCCCAAAGCAGCAGATAAAAGTTAATACGGGAAGATACTGGAAGAAATCGAACAAAAATTGACTTACTGCATTATGCGTGTGTAACAGAAGATACGGCAGATGGGCCGGATAGACCTCTGACAGAAATAATAATTGTATTGATAAAAATATTTTTTCTCTCTTGTCATGACGTTGTTTCCCGTTTTATTTATTTTTAAATAAAGTTATGTCTTTAGCATCCGAGATTAAAATAACTTCCGAACGTATTGTAAAATAAATCATCCGCATGCTACATACCGCAGACAACTCGTATATTCTTTTGTTATATGCCTGTTTTAACAAAAAATAAACTATGGAGAGCAGTCTTATCTCTTCATTCTTGTGCAAACAAAAAACTAGTTGAAATAAGGAACTTCAAACCCGACGCTTTATACCTCCCTAAGTCCGTGGGTTTAACACTCGAGTGTGGTTTAAGATTTAGAGCGTCTTGTTGAATGGAATCTAAAATACAAACATGCCGTAAAGCTAACGCGAACACACACATTAAACTAGGACATTGAGTTTAGACAAACATCGAGACAAACAGTCGTAAATTGTGATATGGACAGAACAATAGAAAAACGCTACCCAACATCAGAATCATTTTTGAAGCATAAAAAAGTAATTATGTACGTTTAATCAATAACTATGATCGTATATTTAACGATTTCTGACATTCATAAATTATTAAGCAACATTTTATTTTATTTGGCATATCAAATGAACTGAGTTCAAATCAACTATCGGTTAGTTAAAATCTGAACTCTACAAATTTGGGACATATTTTATTTTATTTTATTTTTATTTTTATTTATTAAGGAAAAACAACAGCTGTTATATAAGCATACAAAATATAAAAAAATAGTACCTACATCCAGTTAAAGTTTTTCACACATAAAATGAGAAAACATGTTACACATTAAAGAGAAAAATAATATATTATATAAGACATGAGAAAAAAAAAAAGAGCTCTGAAGAAGATGAGGAAATAGAGTGGAGGAGTGGAAGAGAGGAATTTTCATAATATAGTTGACCAATTCAAAATTTTGATATTATAATAAAATAAACATAATTAAAGGAACATTAACTTATTACACACTGACAGATGTTTTATTTTACAGTGTTTCAAAAAGTTTTTTTTTTGAAGTCACAAAATGTTGTATTAAAAATATCGAGTAGTAACGAGTTTTGAACATAATTTTTTTTGGGCAATAAATTATAAAAAAAATGAACTTGTGTTGACTTTACGGGACAATTGATTGAAGTACGCTCCAAGAGATATAAACTATCGATCAAATTATTTGTTGCGTAGAGGTATAAAATTATTATACCTCTACGCAAACAGCGCACTAAATTTGGTGAACGCGCATTTGCGGTCGCAGGCCCTATGGCATGGAATGCTCTCCCAGCAGAGGTGCGAGGCTGTGAAAGTGAAGTGATGTTTCGGAAAAAACTTAAAACCTACTTGTTCTCTAAATCATTTGAATAAATCCGTAGCACGTGACAACAAAATAAATTATTTTAATTAAATTACAAATTTAAAAGCTTCAATTAAATTAACTTAACAATAGAATCACCATGTAAAGCGCCCTTGAGGTATTTTATTACGAAAATGGCGCTAGATAAGTTATCCATAATTAATTAATTTAAATTGTTTAAAATTTTGAAGAGGAAAGACAGATCAGAAATGCTTCTACGTTTAGTAAGGGAAGTTAAACTACGAAAGGAAGAAGAGTCTAATAGTCATATCATTCTAAAGATTAACTAAGGGTAACTAAACTCATCGTTTGGTGATTTAGCGTCATAAGTCATCAATACTTTAACTTATTTCCCTTCTGAAGATAACAAGATCATTTTTTCCGTCTCGGTGGAGGTCATCAGCCGTTAAATTTGGTAATGTATCCAAAATAAAACACGTTTATTGGATTTCAATCCTACTTTATTTTAAAAAAATACAAAAGCGTATATTGTGAGGCGTTTCGTCTTGTTAGGAAAATTTCAAACTAACTTAAATATTGAATATAGAAAAAGTCCTAACAAGACGAAACGCGTACAATACATCACAAAATGTAATATAGAATTCTACCAATTGTCTGCATACACAATAAATAAGTCATCAGGCGTATTTATGAGGCCTTATTAAGTTATTTAATAAAATATTAATTGTTTTCATAAAATCTTAAAACCATATTTGCATCACATTAAATATCAAAATTTAACAAAAACATAATCTATTTATAAAATTGATTTGAAATACCGTATTATAAAAAAGAAAATACTATGATTAAAAATCATCGCATTATATTCGGGTAACAACGGTATTTTAAGACTTTCTTCAGTGCCTTTTATAAATATAGTATGTAATAGTTGCGAACCGTGCGTATATTTATTTTACAAAAATAAAAATAAAGATAATAAATAAAGGACAGTTAGGTATGTAAAATCAGATAGATACATTGTTTAAGAGATTCAAAAAAATATATTTAAAGCACTTTGTGGAACATTATTAATTAATACTATTTATATTCTTATGTATTAAATTATTTTTATTTGTTTTTATTATATATTATACTATATTATTTATATTTAATCAACATGTATTCTCGGCACATGTATATACTTTATATTTTTATAATTAAGTAGTTTTAGTTTTTTTTACTATTGTTTTATTAGTATAGAACTACTTATACTTTTAAAGATAAACAATCTCCATCTTAGAACAGGCTGTGCCATGTTAGATGGAGACTATCCTTAACAGAGAACGCTCCGTTTTCATTTTCTATTCACTAGTTTTATTTAGATTCCCGGTTATTAAATATGTATAAGTATATTATGCAAAAAATAATTTAAAAAAAGAAAGAAATAAATAAATATATTCAAATAAAATAACTTGGTTTTTTATGTGTCATTTTATTTATAAATTTCATTTAATAACCAACTAGTATCGGCAAGAATCTGCCGTCTTCAGGGTGAATTACAAACTGATTATTTATTTCTATCGTTTGTAATTAACCCTAAAGAGGGCAGTTTTCAGCAATTATTTCTATAAAGCGGTGCATAAAAACAGAAGAATTTGATTTTCATTTATTGATATAAGACTTTTATTTGCTTTACGATCACAGTGCGTGAAAAAAGGCTGTTTTTACCGGGAATGTGGTAAGACTCGAGTTCATTCATTGTTTTTGTTTGATTTCAATGATTCAGTAACTCCAATAGGTATTGCTTGAGTCTTAGCACCTCCAGTCCCTTCTATAAACAAGTTGTTTGCTCCGAACTTGCGCTTGTAAAGCGAACAAGAAGCTTTTAAAGTGGGTATTATAGGTACTTATCGCAACTGTCTTACTCATTACCCATTACCCCCTATTGGTAAACCACTTCAACGGGGTGCAATTCCTCGAGTAGGCTTTTTACATACGCAAAGGTAAATATTTGTAATTTCATACTTAAAAATAACTGCATGAAATGCGATCTCTTAAGCGAATATGCACCTTACCTTCATGAAACACATGATCGAGATTCATTGCGGTTGGCGTATCAACGCTGTACTCTATGCATCATTGGGTGCGGATAAGGGTTTGATGACGATGATGTACATAGTATTTATTTAATGATTATGAAATGCGATCTCTTAGACGAATGTGTGGGAAATCAATGTATGACAGGGTTACGAATGATGAAATCAGGCGAGAGTGTAAATCTGAGACAAGTATAATTGATAAGATTAAGAAAGGGTCTCTGAGATGGTTTGGACACGTAGAACGAATGGACGACGAGAGAATGGTAAAACAAGTATATATGGCAAAAATGAACGGCAACGTTAGACGAGGACGACCAAGGAAGACGTGGCATGATCAGATAAACCAAAATCTTAAGTCTGGTCATGTCAAAAGGAGACAGAACCGAAGGGCATGTATGACAAGATGTATGAATGTGGAAGAGGCTAGGATTGTATGCCAGGATAGACGTGTGTGGCGGTCCATTCTCTCTGCCTACCCCTACGGGGAAATGGCGTGATGGTAGTAGTAGTAGTAGTAGTAATTATGATAAAATTATAAATAAACTTATCAATGAAACTTCTTGGTTTAGTTTTACTTTTTATTGTTTTGACCAACGAGCGCTTTCGCCTAAGCAGGCATCTTCAAGACTGGTGAATTGAGCATTTACAGTTTTTAAACTATTGTTAACATATTTTGGAGATAAGATCAAATAAGTGTTTTGACAGGGGACAGAAACATAAATATTTACAACTAGTTTGCCAAACAGTTCATTTTTGGGAGTTTTTGGACCGAAATTGGGATTAAGCTTTTTATTATATTTAATCATAATCATTAACTATGGAGTTTTATCAAGAAATATTAACAAAAAACATCCGTATTTATTTAACACTAATAAAAAACCAAATGATGGTGTTTAGCCGAAACCCTCACAATAATGCTGTATTGCGAATAAATGGCTAAACAATCGAGAGAGTGACTAACTTTAAATACCCCGGCAGTCAAATCACTTCTGATCTGGATCCGGATAGGGAAATTAGATGCAGAATAGAGATAGCACAATCAGCATTCAATGGCATGAAATCATTCTCCTGCAGTGATAGTCTTCATTTAAATCTGAGACAGAGGATGGTCAAGTGCTATGTGTGGTCAATACTGCTCCACGGGGTTGACATGTAGTTTACATGGACTCTCAAGGTGAACTCCGTGAACCGATTAGAGGCTTTTGAAATGTGGCTTTACCGGAGAATGCTGAGAATCCCGTGGACAGATTTAGTGACCGACGGCAACGTGGAGGTGCTGAGACGAGCCAGTGCCGAAAAAGAACTACCGTCTTTAAATTTATTTCAACGGAGAGGGAAAACATTTTTTAGAAGGGAATATGGAAGTCTAGGCATTTACAGGGCTTATGACCTGTCATTAGCTGGTTTAAGTGGTCACTTTACACACTGTGTAACATTTACCATTTTGCCCATGTTTTAACATCCACATTTCCTCAACTGTCATTGTTGAATTAACCACCTGGTAAAAGAAGAAGTATAAAAATTGGAAAATTGTTTTCAAGTGTTGCCTAGTAGGTGATTTGGTTCAGCCGGATGAATCTCACCCGCGTGATAAAGGTTTCAGCTCTTTTACTTCACAAAAGTCAACAGATGGAAAAGATGAGGAAATGTGGGTGTTAAAACATGGGTAGAATGGTGAATGTTACACAGTGGCCACTTAAACCAGCCAATGACAGGTCATAAGCCCTGTAAATGCCTAGACTACCATATTCCCTTCTCAAAAATGTTTTCCCTCTCTGTTAAAATAAATTTAAATATGAATAACTAACTCCCTAGGGAGGATATCCAGCAAGTCTGCAAGCATTTGGACATACTCAAACATTGTTGAATTAACTACCGTCTTCATTAAAACAGAGAAAACTCGCATATCTGGGCCATATCATGCGCGGAAGCAAATATGCGCTTCTACAGCTTATTGTGATGGGAAAGATCGAGGGAAAGCGTGGAGTTGGAAGGCGACAGATGTCCTGGCTGAGAAACATCCGCGACTGGACGGTGGACGGGAGTGCGCGGGTTTGAGGGCAGTTGAGGCTGTTCCAGTTGGTGCAGGACCGGAATGCCTGCTCTAGAGTGATCGCCAACGTCGGGGAGACCTGATATGGCAAGAAAGAAGAAGAAAAAACCAAAATGCGTAATTCAGTAAACTTTCATATAAAATTCAGTTCGTATCCTATAAAATATTAATGTTCTTTGAATTTAGATTTTACTTTCAATAAAATTTGAGAACCTAGTAGATAAGCTTATTATCCCAAAATCTTTAACCCCAGACATAAAATCGAAATTCGTTGTACGCGCCCAGAATAATGTGCTTCATACGAATGTCAAGTCTCGAGACGGTTTATGATACCTCTGTGTTCATTTTATTACAGCCGATAGTTCATACACGAATGTATAAACTTTTATATTGCCGATTCGAAAGCTATTTCGTAAAATTCAATTGCTGTGACCTGTGTGGTCCGTTCGTATAAGGAGCTTTAACGGCTTTTTGTCTGCATTTGTTGAATTTATACATCTTTGTCAATTTCTCACAAATCCAGACAATTCAACACTTTGCAATTTATACAATATACACACGTTTACGTACTAAAAGGTCTACGATGTATGCGAGGGAAGCGATTTGCTGATGAATGTCGAAGATTGAATGTGATGGTTTTTGAAAGAAATGAAAGTATGACTAAATGTGAAATCACTGTGAATGGGGTTATACGTTATACTAAAACAGGTAGAGGAATTTGTGTATCTGAAAAGTATGTTAACTAAGGATGAAAATACTGAGAAAGATACTGAAAGGAGGGTGAGTGCCGGGAATAGAGTGAACGGTGCACTTAATTCAACCTTGGCAAATAAATGTTTGTCGCAAGAGGCAAAATTAGCAGTTCACAATGGAGTCCGGACTATGAAAGAAGTATTGACTTGGAAAAACAGGGATGAAAGTAGGCTGATCCGTACATTATGTAAGGCTGAGGTAAGCACTATCGACAAATTCAAGAATGGAGCTCTGCGTTGGTTTGGACATGTAGAGCGAATGGACAGCGAAAGAACGGCTAAAAATATTAACGATGCGAATGTTGATGGATGCAGAAAAAGAGGAAGACCGAGAAGGAGATGGCATGACCGAATCCAACAAATACTTGAAGATGGACATGTCAAAAGTCGGAATAATCGGCGCGCGTGCATGAGAAGATGTACGCATGTAGAAGAAGCGAAATCTGGATGCCAAGATAGAGTGATGTGGCGTTATATCCTCTCTGCCTACCCTTACGGGAAACGGCGTGATGGTTTGTTTGTTGTTTTGTTCGTACTATTGATATTTAAATCTCTCAATTCATTAAACTTATTTATTTATTAACGGACATTGTCCATGTATACAATTTATAAGATTTAAATATTTCAATAAAAGATTAGTTTAAAACACGACTATTTATTTAGTGCTCATTTAAATCGCTGTACACTTAAACCAAAAAAGTCCAGATCTTGTCTTGAGTTAACAATACGACAAAGACGGGTCGGGTCATTGGAGAATTAAGGCCATAGTTTGTTCTATGCTGATCGATGAACAGTACTTCATTGTTTTTCAATCTACGAGTCGGAATATTGAATTTTACTTGTCCCAGTAATGATGGAACATCGATTATACCATTTAGTATGCCGAACATATATATGGAGTCAATATTAGTTCTACGTTTTTGTAGACTAGAAATATACTTAACTTATCAACTCCTTATAAAATCAGAATGCACATAAGTGCAGCTAAGATGTTTAGTCTTATTTAACACGTGTAAATGTTGATATTTTTTATTTATATCCCTACAGAGATGAGGTAGATTTTTTTCAAATTCAGGATTATGGATATTCGAGCGTTTACAGGGCTTATATGACCTGTCATTGGCTGGGTTAAGTGGCCACTTTAAGTACTACAACATTCCCCATTCCGCTTATTAGCGAATATCCACACCAGGTAACATTTTTGATTTTTGTATTTATGTTACGAATTGAGAAACCATCCACAAGCGAATTGGAGCGCCATCTATGTATTAATATTGAAGTTAAATATTACCTTATCTCTGTAGGGATATAAATAAAAAATATATACCTACTCCCCCTTGGGAGAAAATCCAGATTTGTGTGTACAAGTACACGTACCAAAAATAATGTTGTAAATGTTGATACATTAAACAACTTATGTAGTAGGTATCTATTGGTTTTTAATTAAGAATTACAACGAATGCATTAATTTCGATCAACTGTTGATTACATGATTAACTACAAAACAGATACATCATCATTATTAACCTTTTCGTTCCTAGTGGTGTATAGTGCATTGCATTAGTAAACGGAACGCAGCGTAGCTCGATCATCTGTTTCGGGGATCAGTCTTACGCTTCCGGTGCCAATCCAGAAACAATGAAATATTGAAGGTCGAACAATCGATTATCGATAAATAACCGATAGATAGATTACCCAAATCAAACATTTTCCGAAGGAAAGGTGGAACCTACCTGTATCCGCGTGCATGTTTTTTCATAATGTTTATGTCCATTATTATTAACAAATTACAACAGGGATGGAGAATACCTTAAATAAGGGAATATGGAAGTCTATGCATTTACAGGGCTTATGACCTGTCACTTGCTGGTTTAAGTGGCCACTTTACACACTGTGTAACATTCACCACTTTGCCTATGTTTAAACATCCATATTTCTTCAAGACTTCCATCTATTGATTTTAGTAAAGTTAAAGAGCTGAAACCTTTATTGTTGTGAAAAGATTCATCTGACTGAATTATTTCACATACTAGGCAACGCCTGAAAACAATTTTCCAATTTTTAAACTTCTTCTTGGACCAGTTGGTTTCATTACAATATTAGAGTTTGTCCAAATGTTCGCAGACAAAATACTGGATTTCACCCCCTCGGGAGTCATTAAGATTAATAAATTACAAATATAGTTTACTCATAACATATATTTATTAATTGTAAAATATTCATTGCAAAAATCGACTTCAAAAGATAAGGTAAACGAAGTTTATTATTTAAAAACTAAATTTTGTATTCATAAAGTAGGGTGTGCATTACAGTTACGAGGCTGGACAAATTATAAAACTTAATCTCTACTACTTCGAAAAAATACCATGTCCTTTTAGTCCTATGTCCGAAGTCTTTGACCATAATAGATGTGTAAAATATTATTTATATTTAAAGCATTAACTTTGTAGTCAAACATTTTAACTAGTGTTTGTAAATATCAGTATAAGGTTACCGACCTTTTTTAGTCTACCGGTTTCGAGACGTACACGCCTCTGCGCCAGGACACTCACTACACCAACATACAAATACTAAAATACACCTCCATATACTACGGTGAAGATAAAGGTGTATTTGTATGTTGGTGTAGTCAGTGTCCTGACGAAGAGACGGGTACGTCTCGAAACCGGTAGACTAAATAAATCGGTAAGTGTTTATTTACTTATATTTATTAACATTAGCTAAGATGTATAAAATATTCAACATTTGGACGCACCAAAGTAACAAAGATGTATTTTATTTTATTTTATTTTATTAACATAAACTTTTACAAAAATTTATAATACTAACATATATGGATTAATATTTTTTTTTAAACATGAATTTCCCTTTACCCAAGATTTAAAAAAAAATTAAACCTAAAAATTATACAAGATTTATGAAAAAAAAAATAACCTAAAAATTATACAACACATTCAGTAGAATGTTTTAACAATTCAAGAATAAATGTAAAAAACGAATTAAATAATATTTTTCTAAAAGTAATATAACAAGAAAATCATAAGTACTGTTTCATACGGCTGGGCAAAGTGAACAAAAAATTGTATATATTATGAAATGCATAAATAAATAAATACAATTACCATTCACCATCTTTGAAAAAGTTTAAAAGGTTTGTTCTATAGGAACAATACCCTACACTAAATATATCAGATACGTGGGAATAACTATTGCCGAATTCATGAAGTCTGTTTAATACGGCATTACAAGTATACACTATCCGTGAATTGTTGCTACAAAACGGTGGCATCTGTCTAGTCATTCTTCCAGGCACCCTGAAGTTAATGAGAGATAATAGTTTTGAATAATATTCAGATTTTTTAACATATTTTACCGTGATAATTATTTTTGATTATTTGAAATACGTAAATGATTTGACCCGAAAACAGTTGTCATCATTGGGGACATGCTTAATTTTAAAATCTGCTGTCCTAAAATATTTATTATTGTATTTTCAAATTCCTTAGTTCAGAGAATGATGAATTTTTTGTATTATTTAACTTACTGATCTCATGTTGCATTTTGTACCGCGTTCCTTTTTAAACCCCAGTCATTTTGTACATTAATACCACTGTTTGTTGCATGCAAATTTAAAGACGGCTGATATTAATGGCATTGTCACGTCTATAATTTGTCAAACTTATTGTTTAACTCACATTTTAAAGGTACCGAAACAATATATTATAGTGACTTAATATATTAGATTAATTAATCGTCATTTTCGTTTAAAATAAATAGTGCCTGTCCGACTTTTACGTAAGAAATTTTACGGTTTTAAATTTCAGGCTTTTTTTACGGCTTAAATATCATATTTTTGGCCTTTGAAAAGAATTTAAAGATCAACAATATTTTTAGTTTGTCCAAATTTTTTTAGACAAGGACTTGATTCAACTCCCTGGGGTCTTTCACCTGGTCCATGTAGAAGCATAAAAAATGAAAAATAAAAATTTCAGGCGTTGCCTAGTATGATGGTGAAATAATTCAATCACATAAATCTCACCCACATAAATAAACGTTTCAGCTCTTTAACTTCACAAACATCAACAGATGAAAGAATTGAAGGAATATAGATGTTCAAATATGGGCAGAATGGTAAATGTTACACAGTGTGTAAAGTGGCCACTTAAACCAGCCAATGACGGGTCATAAGCCCTGTAGATGATAGGACTTTTATATTGCCTTCATCTCTGTTGTAATCTGTTAATTTAAAGATCTATCCAATTATATAAAACAGTTTTTTTCATCTTATAATATTAGAAAACAAACACTGATTTGAGTCTACTAAACACTTTATTTTATTTTTACAAATATAAAAAATATAAAAACATGTAAGTACCTTGAATTATATAACTATATAAAGACATCCAATCCATCTAATCTTCACATTCGTTTGAAAATGCTCTAACAAGGCGAAACAATTGTCACGAAATTTTTGTTTTTATATTTTTTATATTTGTAAAAATAAAAATAAAGTGTCCAGTAGACTCAAATCAGTGTTTGATTTCTAATATTATAAGTTTTAATATGGAGTTCTACAAAATAAACACCAAATCAATAAAAAGTTTGTTTCATACTTGCATTATCAATGAATTCATAGTATGCTCATTCAAACGGCATGGCTGAAAAACCTGCTTTGCCCGCCCCACGGGCAGCGTCCTCTCATCCAGCGTATTCGACCTCCGTCAGATCTCCACCAGGTTCCCCTCGGCGAACTAACGATGACTGCAATCCTCACGATTTTCGAGAAGTGCCAAACCCCATAAACAACGCTGAAACTCTCATGATCGCAAGGAATGTTTCCTTAACTGTGGCGAATTTCGTGTATCATTCCAAATATTTCAAATGACTTTAATATACAAATAATAATTTTCCCAATGAACTAAAAACTATTAAAAATAATATATCAATAAATAAATTTAAAGTTAATCTAATGAAATTTTTTGAACACGTGTAAAAACTACATTAAATTTTAATTAGTATTAATGTATTATTGCTTTATGTTTTTGCTTCATATATCCTATGTTTTTATTTTTATTTTTCATGTACTCGTATTTAAAATTATATAAACTCCTATAAATAAACCACTAAAACAGTGTAAGTCACTCTCCAAGCACAAGAGTTAGTGTCTTTTTTTGGAGAGTTACAGTGATAACATATACTTTTTATAAAATCTATTAATAAAAAAAATATACTCAAATCTCAGTGACTTTTTCATCTCAAACTCGTTTATTTTTTTTCTTTGTAAATTCATATACTATAATTTATTTTGTTAATAGTTTCTATTATAATTTGTTTAATTAGTTTGTTTTCTTTTTCAGGTATGTATCCCACAAATTGCGCCGATCGATTCCTAGGCCGGCGTATGTCATGTTGTTCTGAAAGAATTATTATGAGAAGAATAATGGTCCTCATTCTACTCCTGTTAATAATCTAAAGCACGCAGTCTGCTTAACTGCAACTGCCCTAGCTGCAAACTGCTCACTCCTCACTCCCCACTCCTAACTGGTGGCTGGTGGCCGCATCTAAGGTATGTGTTAACTATAAATAAACATCCGCTCACATTTAAAGTCTACCGAAATTTAAATATTCCACGCAGTTTTTACATTTTACTTCATCAGATAACCCTTTGTATACCTGCGATAGTTAATAGCTTGAACGAATTTTTCATAATGTAAGCCCACGTTTTACACAGTGTTTTTCACAAAAAGCGAACTCGACAATTTGTTGGATAATTTATTATCAACAAAACTTTGGCTCCATAATAAATATTTTAGCACGTTTTTGTATTTCACCATTATACATTTTTAACGTGTGAATTTATTAATTTTAAAAAGTGTAAAATATATTCATTTTATTCTTCGTATTATTTGATTTTAATGGTGCTAAGTAATTATAATTATAACGTGGAATAATTTATACTTTTCGCCATTTTCGTGAAAACCACCCTAATTAAACCGCGTCTTAGTCATATATTAAGTGTAAAATTATTGAGAGAGACTTTAAAACACTAGTGAAATTAAAGCTTTTGCCTTGTCGATAATTGAAACCGAATCCTCATACATTCAACAATCATTTTACCAAGAAGCAGACGGATTTTTCTTATAAACATCAGGTCACGACATTTCCAATGAAAGGTTTAATCGTCAATCATAAAGCATTTTGATTTCAGTTATTTGATTAAGATTTTGCTTTGATATTGGGCAGTAAGTAATAGGCTATACGTATTTGGTTAAGTAATGTTTTTTTGGGTAAATAATTTATTTGATTTCGTTGGTTTAAAAAGCACTAACATTTGAGTCACTAATAATAATAATAAGAAATTAATATAATAACGAATCAATCGTTACTTCCTATTTCATACTTTGTTTCAAGAAACTGAAATAATTGAAATAAGAAGAGTGTATTGCGTGCAGGCCTTAAAATTTATATATACGCGAAAAACCTTATTTAAAACCAATCACAATCGAACCAGTCAGAGGCTTCACCTTCAAATCAAAGTACCCCTCTGTAAAACCAGATTAGGACAGAGACATGCACTCTTCTTCGCTCCTAGTCCTATACAATGTATTTACTAATAATGTGAGAGGCATGAAAAGTTTAATCAATCACACCTTTAAAAAATATGATTAAAAATGCGTCATGGGAAGTGATGTCCTTGATTTCTTTAGCTAAATTGCTAGCCAAATATGTTATTTTTCGGTTATTTGTTTTTCGTACTAAAATATGTATATTGTGTATTTTTTATATGTGTATGTATATACGCATGTATGTTGTGTATGGATATGTGTGTGTGCATTATGTATGTTCACTTATGTTCATAAATTTTTGCTGTCACGTTAAAATGATTAAACCAGTATAGGTATAGGTAACCAGTACACCAGCACACCAGCACAGGCTATGCATATGTGGGATTTTTTTTCTTATCATTTTATTCTATTATTATTCACATATGCTGTAAACAGATGCAATTATAAGAGGAAAAAATTCAATACATATTAAACAAATCAGGACTCCATCGTGAACTGTTAATTCCGTCTCCCGCGATGAACATTCATAAATATAAAGTTCTTATTATGTTTTAAAGGGTTAATTTAAGTGGCTTGTTCCGCATTTCGAAACTTACATTACTTTATTCTCGCGTGGGAAGTTATTTTTGTTTGTTTTGGAATGCAATAACAAATAAGACATACAATTTAATAAACTTTTATTGTGTCCGCAAACACGACTCTGAATGGGATTTTTCACATTTCCCTAAACAAAGCCATGTTTCCACTAAATTAAACGAATCATTTCTTACAAAATGGTGACATTGAAGTGCGGCTACATGTACCATTTCGTTTTTTTTTTATTTATGATTTTCAGCGTACACGCATTATAACAATGTGCTCTTTTGTACTGGGTATCCATACAACATTGGCCTCATTTTGACGAATTTTTATGTGACATAGTTAGATGGTTTATGAATTAACTAACAAAAAACGTGTAACGTAGTGAGGAATAATCATTGTGTTCAATCTATGGAAGTGTCCAACAATAGTTGGTCATTATTTTGATGGACCGTCTTCAAAGCCTACTCAATCGATTCTTTTGTTGTATATTGAAATTACAATAATTAGTTGCTAAATAAACCGTTTGGCAAAATTGCAAAAAAAATATTTTAAAAGCACCCGAACACTGGTAATAATTATTTAGAGCGAAAGCTTGCCATAAAAATTGACCGTTGTTTCTGTCCCTTGAGTCAAATTGTAATATGGATAATAAAAATAATGGGTTTTATCACGTTTAAAATTTATGTAGAGAATAATTATGCAAATTCAATTTATTTATTTATAATAAAATGGACATAACAAACAAAAATTCAAGACATATATAGGTATTATGAAAAGACAAAAAATACATAAAGAGACTCTTGTCAAAATAGTAGGAGAATCCTGCTCCGGAAAACCCCTTCAGAGACTTAAAACAGATCAAGAACTAGAGCGATGTTGTTCATCATAGCGGTAGCCCTTCCAATAGGCATAACCATTGGCAGGTTGGTCCTGGATATCGGAATATGAAACAAAATATGCTGACGCTGTATTAGGTAATTATCAGGAACATACAAACCAATGCTCATCATAATCTCAGAATTATCGACAATACCGTTCAACAATCGATAAAAATGTGTAGTCAAAATCTTGGCATTACTTTAGATAGTACCCTCTCCTATCGTGAAAACATTGATGATATTGTAAAAAAATCTCTCAAACATCTCGGTTTTATCAGTAGAATGACGACGGAATTCAAAAATAATAATACCATCAAAAATCTTTATTGGTCACTAGTTCGACCCCATCTAGAATACGCTTCTCCTATTTGGTCTTCATTCTACAGGACTCATATCGACCATATCGAGTATATCCAACACCGTTTTCTAAGAAAAGTGGCATGGTTGCTCGAATTACAAAGGGGTAATTATTCCTAATTTGAAATAGAGCAATTTCTTAATTTGTTTTCATTGGAGAAACGAAGAACTGAGATGGACCTTCTATGCATTTTCAAAATACTTAATGCTATAAGTGATGTCCTATCTCTGTTGCAATAAATTTATTTTCATGTTCCCAACCATGTCACCAGAAGTTAAAATCTGCTATTTATCAAATCTTCTAAGAGCAACTTTTGCTTTTATGTAGATAAGTTAATTCGTCACACGACTTGGAATTCTTTGGAATAGATCCTCCGGCTTTTCCTTGATCTCTTCGTGACTAAATTTTGTAAATTTATTGTATACCATTATTGTATTGCCCTTTTTTGTCTTTGCTACATAGTCTTATGTTTTTTTTGTTCAGTTTCTTGTATTTGTATTTCTTTATGTAATTGGTATAGGCCGTATATGTAATAAATAAAAATTCCTTCCAGTCTCTAAACTGTTCTAGCAAAGAGCATACCCCGGAGAAACTCGGTCGGGTAGAGACAATGATAATATCCACACTCTCTCATGTAGAGATATTCCAGAAACTTCTTTTTGATTTTCTCTATCATAAGAAAGTACTTCAGTTCATGTGGCCTCCAAATTATTGAGCCACTCTCGAGTCTACTTCGCAACAAGGAAATGTAAAGAGTTTTCAGTACGCGGGTATTTTCGAAAACCCTGGCAGTACGCAGAACTAATCCAAACATTTTCAATGCTTTACCACTGATGGTCTCTATGTGATCGTGAAATGTCAGAGTGCTCACAAATCTAACGCCCATGTTCGTAGCATATTCTTGTCATTCATTTTGTAGCGAAAAAATAGAGTTTTTTGGGCCCTTGTGAAAAGCATGCGTTCGTTATCAATTATTATTAAAAGTGCCAGATCGTTGTTGATAATATTCAGAGAAAGGATCCAGATATATGTTGCCTTTTGTAAACACACGGTAGTCAAGAGGTTCTGTTGTGTTGCCTTCTGCCTGCGCGGTTATGGGTTCGACTCTCGATATGTTTAGATAAGGTTTAGCTGTTCAGTCAACACTTGTGGGTATTTTTTCGTCTTCGTGTTGTTTTAGGCCAGAAAACGCAGTATAACTGTACGGACCATTGACTGCCAGTCAGAAAGGTAACATTTACTTAATAATATATATGTGTCCAAAGGCTAACGAATTGATTAAAAATGATGAATCAGGTAAACCACAGTTCAGCAAGTATATAACATTTATATCAATCAATGGTATGCAAATAAATATTCAAAATTAACTCCTGATAAATATGTGAGTTACATACATATTTCTACAGAAATGAAGTACTTCCTTGAATTGAATTGTTTCTAGATACTTACATATACCATCATCATGTTCCTATCTGCTCCCAGTGATGCATAGGGCATTTCATTATTGCACTTCAATTGCAGCGTATACGGATTGGTTTATGTTACATCGAAGGTAGGTAGATCAATCTTACGCTTTAGGAACAATAAAATATTACGGTGAAAGCACTCCCTCCACGTACCTAAAAACCATTTTAAATACCAAGGGTCTTAACTAAAAAACCTTTTTTTTTGGCAAAAATAAAGTCACTTTTAAAAAAAAATGTCAGTTTTATAATCTGCAATATTATTTTTATTATGGATAACTTATATAGCGCCATTTTCGTAATATAATACTTCAAGGGCGCTTTACATAGTGATTCTATGGTTAAATAAATTTAATTGAAGCTTTTAAATTTGTAATTTAAATAAAACAATTTATTTTGTTGTCACATGCTACGGATTTATTTAAATGATTTTGAGAATAAGTGGGTTTTAAGTTTTATCCGAAATATCACTTCACTTTCACAGCCTCGCACCTCCGCTGGGAGAGCATTCCATGCCATAGGGCCGGCGACCGCAAATGCGCGTTCACTAAATTTAGTGCGCTGTTTGCGTAGAGGTATAATAACTTTTCCTCTCGCCGTAGACGTAGCTGATCTAAGCGTGAGACGCCTGTCAGCTAGTTCACCTGGAATGCATAGTTCCCTTAGATATTCCGGAGCCGAGTTGTGCAGTGACTTATACATAAGCCAACAGAGTTTGTATTCGAGCATCTGTGGAAAACGTAACTAGTGTAGTTCCCGAAGTAGTGGAGTGATATGACTGAACTTAGAGATTCCGAAAATAAGTCTCGCTGCGGCATTCAATACAGATTGTAGGCGAGTCATTTTGTTCATTGGTAGACCTGCATATATACCATTACAATAATCGACTCTAGACACTACAAACGCATTTATTAATTGACAGGCGGCATCAACCGGCAAATTTTTGCTTATGTATTTAATTTGTCTCAGCTGGTAGAAGCATGAACTTATCGTTCTACTAATTTGAGAAAGGTCAGAATTGAGTAAAACTCCCAGTAGTTTAACGGTGGGTAAAGCGGTACTCCCTACATTGGGTATTGTTTGAATTTCACTGTGCTGATTTATTGCCCCTTTCTTGACTGATTTATTGTCTTGAAAATTATATGGATGGCTTATAATTAGGTGTTAATATATGTTAACATGTGGTCACTTTACCATTCCAATTAACAATACAATCGGGTTGTAGTCCCGTGGCTAGTGCCTCGGACTCAAGTCTCAAAGGTCCGTGGTTCGAATCCCACTCTACCCCAACTTGATTCCCATACTGATTCTAATAGTGAGTTATTTACAACTCATTGAAAATGGCCCTCAAAATTAAATATTTGGGTAAATCATAAGAACGTAAATATTTGTTTTAAAAAATATATATTAAAAAAAACAGCCAATCACAGGTCATAAGCCCTGTAGATGCCTAGACATCTATATTACCTTCTCTAAAATATTCTTCATCTCCGTTGTAATATTTTAAAATTAACAGCTCCTCAGGGAGTTGAATCCAGTCCTTGTCTATAAAAAATTGGACAAACTCAAAATATTGTTAATATATGTTATTTCGATTTTTTATTTGAAAATGAGCACTAAACGTGACACAAAATGATAAGATTATAACGTAATTAGAAAGAAAATTTTCTGCTCTACAAGATGTTTGTCAAGTAGATGAAAGTGATGATTTTTGACACAGCCTTCTGTTCGCGTTCAATCGACGGAATGAAGAAAAAAAAAAACAAATAAAACAAACAAGAAGAATACATTATTGACTAATTTGTTGTAAAATATTCTAAGATAATACATTATTAACCTAAATGTTTAAAAATAATTTATTAATTTTGTATTTATTTTTGTGAAATAAACAAAATGCGTTTTTTTACTATCACAATTTCTATGGGAATACGGTAAACTTCTCTTCGTTTCTTCCCTAAGAGGGATACTAACATTTTTTGTTGGGAAATACATATTTTGAAATATTGGATTGTAGACCTCACAGCTCCCAGTTTGTTCACGTCTGTTCTCAAGTGGTAAGTTTAGTATGCAAGTTGTTATCACTTTAGTTGCTGAAGATGGTCGCTCTTAGCTTTAAACCTTTTTCTGTATTTTTAATATGTACCGATTTACAATGGAACATTATCGACTCGGTAACGCTCAGACCCGAATAATTAATTTAGTCAACAATATTTTGAGTTGGTCCAATTTTTTTAGACGGGACTGGATTTCACCCCTAGGAAGTTACTAAGAAAAACTATTACAACGATGAAAAATAAATATCAAAATATGCTGCGATTTTTGTACCAATGCAATTCCCTATGTACCATTAGACGCGTAAAAGGAATGATGTTAATGATGAATTTTCAGAATGAAAATGTTTTATCTTTCATTTAATAATTAATAATAATATTTGGCTGATTTATATAGCGCTATTTTTGTAAAAAATCACCTCAAGGGCGCCTTACAATTGTATACCTTAACTTACATTCTAACTAAAGTGATATATTATTTTTCCAGTTTTAAAATTGAGGGTATGATAGTCTAAAGAAGTAGGATTTTAGTTTAGATCTGAACTGACTGGGACTGTCGATGATTCATAAGTTTGAAGGCAATTGGTTCAAGGCAGAGGTGCCAGCGTGTATTTTCCCTAATACAAAGGTCCGATAGGTATTTTGGATTTGAATACTGTCTAGCAAAGCTTGTATTTTATTATCTCTGGGCTTTTTCAAAGTGCAAATCTCGAAGATGTTGTAAGATGGGAGAATATTTTTTTACTCCCGTAATAAGCCTTGCTGCTGCATTGAAAACACATTGAAGTTTATTAGTTTGATATTTTGGGAGATTATTTGAAGAGTGTAGTCAGCATTTCTTTACGGGTTGTTCAACCCATTACGTAATGATGACTGTAAATACAAGGTAGAAAAAAATACGTCCATATTAACCACAGAAGCCGTATTCAGTAAGCGAATTGCCCTTTTGATGAGTGAAATATGACTTGCATTCGTACGGCTTCTGGATGCGTAAAATAGTGCATGAGATCTCTCTCTATAGCAGATGATCAATGGGAAATAATAAATAATTTTATATGAAAAGTTGAATAAGTTTTATTCAATTTTATAAATTAAAAACATTTATAATGTACGTAAAAAAAAAGTTTACTGGTATAAAACAAAATACAGAAAATATGACATATGGGTTTAAATTTGTAATCACAGGTCACAGTGGTGCACAGAACTCCCAGACCTTTATAAAAATAACATAAATATTTTTGTGATCACACCGGGAATTGAATCCAGAATCCTTCACATGTGAGGCAAGCCTATAACCGTTACACCACAGGCACAGGGGACGGTGTTTTGTGTCAATTTTTTGTTATTGCTAAAAATATACCATATTTGATTATTTCAACAAAACACTAGCCTTTAGTAATTTAAGTTCCATTGTAATTGTACAATAACTTATATTTAAACAAAGGTTATAAATTGAAAGTACTTGGTACAATTGAACTTATTTATTTATATAGAACAAAAGGGTCCGAAATGAAAGATTAGGAATTTTAGAAATAAATAGAATTAAAAGTAATAGCAATAAAATTTTATTAAACCAAATATAATTTAAAAGCTCGCCCTTAGTAGCCCCCTTAGTTTGACTCTTACAATAAAACAATGAATATTTTTAATCTTCCCTTATTCACCGCCAACAATAACTTTGTCGCTTTCCGTTGAACCGAAATATTATTATGTCTCTTTCGACTTGTGTTTTTTAAATGTTCCTATGCTTAAGATTAAATTTAGTTTTGTATAAATGATCTCAACACTGTATTATATTTATCAGTCTGAAGATGCCCGTTGGAGGGTGAAAGCCAAATTGGTCAAATAAATAATTGGAAGTGTCCCAAGTATTTTTTATTTATAACTAACATTTTGATATTAATGCTATAAATGATGTCCCATCTGTGTTGCAATAAATTTGTTTTTATTTTCCCAACCGTGTCACCAGTAGTCAAAATCTGTTATTTGTCAAATCTTCTAAGAGCAAAGCCCCAATGTCCAGAATGTGTAGATTAGACTGTTTGTCACACAACCGTAAATTCTTTGGGATATAATATTATCTTCCAGCTTTTCGTAGATCTCTTCGCTACTAAAACGGTGTGGGATGAAGATGGATTGGCATGGGTTAGCTCGAATTCTTATATGTATGTTGTTTTATTTTATTTATTTATTTATTTTATTTTATTTCATTGGAAAGCCAACAGACATTTATACATTTATAAGAATCAATTATACCTTAAATATATATCATAAAGTCCAATTAGAGGCTTCCACATAATATTGTTATTGTAAATGTTGTCACATAAAAATTATACATAACATAAAATAACTAATCATACAAAACTTATAATATTACTAGAAATGTAAATGAATATTGGTCACACAGTTGCACATTACAATAAATAATACAACTATAGTTGACCATACAGTGTGCAAGTACATTTATAATGTGCCTACATACAGAACTGCACATCACCTGCATAATATAGGCTGCGTATTCAAGGCGCAACATCATAACTTGAATTATTTTTGGAAATTTCACTTTTGAAGGAAGTTAAAGATATGTTATTAATATCAATACAATTTAATTTCTGATTACACATATGGCAGGTTCTATTTACAAATGAATTTTGAAAAGATTTAGTTTTACATTTAGAAATTTTAAAAAGAGATTGGTTTCTGGTCTGCGTTACTGGGACTCTTAAATGGTACTCTGTTATAAATATTTATCGTGTTTTAAATGTTTTGTATACTAAGGACTAGATTCAACTCCCTGGGGAGTTGTTAATATTAACATTTTACAACAGAGATAAAGAATATTTTAGAAAATTCCAATGGGGGTATTCAGACTATAAAAATATAGTTTTAACGTTAGGATCTCACCTGGAACAAACGCGAGCCCGACAGGCTAAAATGTTTTCCATTACACCACGGTATTTTTTTGATTATTATAATAGTGAAATAATTATTATGTTTGTCGGCCTCGTGGTGAAGTGGTCAGCGCGTTGGCCTACCATGCAAGAGGTCTCGGGTTCGATTACCGACACGGTTAACATGAAATATTTATTTAAAAAGATGTTTTACACTAGAATATTTTACAGTACCTGGACTGGTACTTGAAGCGTTAGACTGATCACATTACCTTCATGTAACAAACGCGATCTAGATAAATTGCGATTGGTGTACCAATGCAGTGCCCTATGCACCATTAAGTGTGGAAAGGGGATGATGATGATGAAATAATTATAGCACTCCTGGGCCTCGATTATGATGGGAAGATAAAGACGTCATACCTTTACCTTGACGGTATAGTTGAAGATAAATTCCTTCTAGCGATTATAAAGAAATACTACCGACCCCCCACCTTCATGTTTTGGGTAGGTACATCAATATGAATCAAGGGGAAGAGTGCGTCACGGTACATATATCTACACTCTATAATGACAAAGCTTCAGCATGACGTCATAGTTGAAGACAAAAGTCTCCCGACCGACTACAAAGGTATCCACCATCAAGTTTTGATATAAGTACATCATTTTATACCGACGGGTCTAGATACCCTAGATACGTTTATCTACGCATTAAAAGCGTCAAAAATTTTGTTCCACCGAGCGATTTTTCCTTTAATTATGATTTATTAAAATGTTTAATCGTTTTGAGGATGGGACTTTTTTTCTTAAAAGCCTATTAAAAATATGAGAGAGAAATTAGTAAGTTTTCAAGTCGAATTAAATTCCGACATAACTGTCACTTTAATAAAACGAACGCCTAGATGTGAAAATAATGTCGCTAGGTTCTCTTCTATTGACAAATAAGAGTATCTAGGCGTTAGACACAGATTATATGCGTCAGAAATTTACCACCCTAAAAAAATAATTTAGTTATTATATTTTTTCCATCTGTTTTATTATATTTCCGAGTGTATGTATCGAGACGTTATAGGAGCCGGCTTTGTAGTCAATCGGTAGATACAATAAGACGATTGTTAAGCGTACTGTCTAGGTGATTTCTAAAAGTCAAGCAAAATTCATTTTCAAGCGAGCAATTTTTGTTTGAATTGGGATTCATTGGAGTTTATAATCGCTTTGAAGTGAGCACTTTTTATTTCATTAGCCTATTTAAAATATAAATGAGAACTATTTTAAATGTTAATGACGTAAGGAACGCGGGCTAATTGTTTGCGGTCATTCCATTGGCTTGTTTCGATCATATGATGTCGATATGACAAGTAGGTAGAACATACCGAGGTAAGATACAGATAGTACAGAAGTTAAGTATACCGTCTCGATCAATACAGATGAAGATAGCGTTCATAATCGAGGCACTGGAGTTTCGGGAGAGTACTTTCCTCCCGCATCGATGTATATTATAAAAATGTTGTTTTTGGTATTCTCTCTAAACTGACAATCATAATGATTTACGGAGTGAATGATTCAATCAATAACAGAAATTATAAATCAAAAAGGAATCACTCGTCGAGAGGCGAAAGAAATTCGAGGGGCAAGCGAAGGTAGGTTAATTGACGGAGGTATCGCATTGAAGGTAACGTAAAGGCGGTTCTGTCAGGTGTCAGAAACCCGAGTTATTATTTAATGCAACCCCTTATACCCACAAGAGATCACTTATGGTTCAACTAGTGACGTGTAGGTATAACCGATTTATGAAAATAATATAATAATTATAACATAACCGGCAATGATAATAATCGCTATGATTATTACAAAATAAATATTTAGTTTTTTGTTTATTCTCACAAAGATACGAGGCCAGGAGCCCTGTGATTTTTTGTACATTTATTAGGGAGTTCATGATAGACGCTGTGCAACATCCTCAGTCCATAGGCGGCATTTGGTTTTCACTGAATAAATATCCGATCTCCAGATAGTCTTTATACTGTTGAATGTGGCGTCTGCTATTCCTAGCCGCACTCCAAGTTCTTTTTTCAAAGCTGCCATTTTCCGTAACATAATATACTCCTAGGTATTTGAAACTCTCGACCCTTTCGATAACTTGGTTTGACAGAGTCAGGGGATTTTGGGCATCAAGACATGAAGTGTTACATAGTACCTACATGGGTTTTTGCAATATTGATTTTTTAACCCTTGCATTCGGAGTACCTATTCAATCTATCTACAGTGGCCTGAAGACCCCTGACTGAATCGTCAATTATAACCGCATCATCGGCATACTCTAGGTCGCAGAGTTTTTGGAAGGAGGAGATGGATGTTCCTCAATCTAGTGGAATTGACTTCTTTAAGATGAAGTCCATGAGGATTATGAAAAGGAACGGTGCAAGGACGCTACCTTGACGAACTCCGGTGGTGACCTTAAACCAATCTGTCACAACATCGTTGATTCTGATTCGTCATTCGCTATTTGAGTGAAGGGCTTTGATAAGTTTGACTACTTTTATAGGCACCCCATATGCTACTAGTATTTTCTTGATAAGCTCAAATACACTTTTGTGCTTATCAAGTTGTGACATAAAGTGTTCATAAAAATTAAACCGCTCTCATGTAAAGTTGAAGAAAATGACATGCATCGTTGTTTTACGCTCATGGTGATTTGTTCACTATTTTGTAACTCTTAACTGTTTGTGGTTCATGTGCCCCCAATTGAATTCAAGATATTTTCGGTAACCTGTCAATTGATTTTTATTTAATTTAATGTATAATTTCAATGATGTGGCGGATAATTGAATGAAACGTCATGCAAATAATTGAATTATAATATCATGACTCGTCATGTGCTATGTGCATCACTAGTTCAGCCCCCTCGAGTGATGTTGCCTGTTTCAAGGGAACTATGTAATTTGCTTCGGGCGATTGTTGATGTAAATATAAAGTTGGGTTTGAACGGAAAAATGCTGCTCATGGCATACGGTGGTGGTGTAATTACTGCTCCACAGCACCAATACAGCCCGCTAACACAACACTAAACGGTGTAATTGTGTCTAAATTATACACCTGAAAGGGATGGACCTTTCGGATTGTTTGTTCTTGAATTCTTTAACACTTCGCAGAGTGCAGTATAAAAGATTTAAAATGATATAATCACTCATTATACTATTACTAAAATATAATATATTATTGATTATCATTATTATGGATAACTTATATAGCGGCATTTTCATACCTCAAGGGGGCTTTACAAAGTGATTCTATAAATAATTATCCAAATAAATTAATGTAATTTTAACTTAAAATATGTAATTCAATTTCTTTTGTTATCAAATACTACGGATTTATTCAAATGATTTGATATGAATATGTTACGAAATTTGTATAATTGTAACAATACGGCGATTGTTAGATTATGAAAAGAATCCCGGTTGAATTAAAAACTGGATCATACAGGACAAAAGAATGTAACGAAGTTCAAGTTGATTCAATTTCACGTATGACGGAACTCGATATTGTGGTATTTATTCTTCAGAAGATGAATCTTGTTGGGTGATGTAGAAATTTTTTGAAAGATCACATTAAATTGTAGTCACGAAGCATAATGAAGCCATTCAGAGCGCATAGCGGGAGATAAATTTACGTGACACCTTTAATTTACTGAATACCTGCGGCTAACTCGAGTGAGCATATTCGTAAAGAGATGTAATGGAGCTTATTTCTTTGTTCTTGAATCTTCTGATTTATGTCGCGTGCGCTTTACCGGGTATTCAGAGGAACACTCTGGATGGAAATGGCGGACGTCAAAAAGTCTTCATAATCGTTAAGATTATTTATTATTTACTTCAACGCCTTACAATTACAATTTTGTGATTTGGATGATGTAATTCTTCCGCCTCCTGGTCAAATTATCAACGCGTTTGCCCACCACGTAAGAGGTCTCGGGTACAATTTCCGACAAGGTCGACGTGAAATATTTTTTCAAAAAAGTGTTTTAACGTGAGAATATTTGACCGCAGCCATAGAAAAGTGAAACTGAGATAATAGTAATATAATAATCTACACAACAGTTGGAATGTTTTTACTTTAACAAATGATAAATAATGCGTACATTCGTTTTTTTACACAACACAATAAGAGTTTAATTGTGTATTTGACCAGTTTGAATGATTTTTTTAATCTGGCTGACCACAGAACCTAAGATATGCATTTTGCAGAAAACAGCTAGCTCTAGTAAAACTCTGATGTTAGTTGTGTCATTATGAATAGAATATTTTATATTTATATTAGGGTTACTTAATTGTAAAGAATCGCTTAATTTATTTGTTACAATAACTTTTAAAATATTTTAATCACGTGTTAAAGGAATTTTGGTTATTTTTAAAAGTCAGGCTGACCACACAACCTCAAATATGCGTTTTGCAGAAAACAGCCAGATCTAATACCTCATTGAATAACAAACGATGAATGATGAATACAATAGTTTTTTAGTTACTTTACTTTACAATCTGTCTAACAATTAATTATTATTCTGCTTTTGTTTGATATCCATATTTATTTCATTTTTCTATCCGTCGATATTTGTAAATAAGTTTATGAAATACGTATATTTATAAAATATGCACGATTCATATTCGAATTATTTAAGTAATGCAATTTATTTACAAGAAATGCAAAAGCTGATAATGATTTAAATCAAAAATATTAAATTAAATTTATTGTATGAATTGTAAGTCGAGTCTGCGTGATTGAGAAATTCGGCTAACTACCGCGAGTGTTATTTAAGTGATTAGACACAGTGAGACCTTTTGAAAACAGATCTGAAATTTCTCTTCTAAACTCATTATTCATCTGTCGATTGGGCAATAGTTGCAAATGGTTAGTACATGTAAAATAATAATTCATCTCGGGACATTTTACATTATCAATTATAATTTTGGGGACATGCAGCGGCGTTTCTATCAAGTAGGTAGCGTAAAATGGCGCGTGTGTAAAGCTAATTACGTAGACAATACTGTCAGTCCACGCCAAGTTTCGGATGATTTATAATTAATACCAAACGTAGCATGGCCGTTCATTAGTTTACTCTCGTTTCAGCATTCGTTATTATTTTTATAAGCCATTAAAGCACGCACGAAATTACTAATTTCGTGAAATACTTTGACAATATTAATGTCTCTATTTTTTACGATTTCATTTAGTTTATCAGACTGGATGACAAATGTGACGGCTTGGTAGTCAGATGTTGTTTAGAATTCACGGTAAATATGTATATAAATAGCTTTGCATGTGGCAAAATGTCAATACCCACGTATTTCGTTTTGCTTGCTGTTTTTTTATTTTATTTATAAATCATACAATTCAAAGTATTTTACAAAGTATAATACATTTGTATTTCATTTCAAGGAGTGTCCACAACTCAATTCGGGACATGTATAAATATGTATTTTTACCTATCGAGTTATGAGAGAAAGTGTGAAAAAAGTTTTTAAATCGCTCTCATCTTAAGTTAAAGAAAATCACATGTTTCGCTGTTCTACGATCATGGCGATTTGTAAAATATTATTTAATTTGATATGAATAAATAAATAAAATATTTAAAAATAATAATCTCTCCAATATATTACAAACAGAAAACTGTTATACAGAACAATGTTTTGAGTATGTCACAGAAAGAAAACATTTTTTGAGAAGGGAATATAGAAGTCTAGGCATTTACTGGGCTTATGACCTGTCAATAGCTGGTTTAAGTGGCCACTCAATGTGTAACATTAAAAATTCTGCCAAAACAAAACAAACAAACAAACCATCACGCCGTTTCCCCGTAAGGGTAGGCAGAGAGTATAGAACGCCACAACACTCTATCTTTGCATACAGATCTCGCTTCCTCTACATTCATACATCTTCTCATGCACGCGCGCCGATTATTCCGACTTTTGACATGTCCATCTTTAAGTATTTGTTGGATTTGGTCATGCCATGTCTTTCTCGGTCTTCCTCTATTTCTGCATCCATCAACATTCGCATTGTAAATCTTCTTAGCCGTTCTCTCGCTGTCCATTCGTTCTACATGTTCAAACCAGCGCAGAGCTCCTTTCTTGATTTTGTCGATAATGCTTGTCTCAGCCTTACATAATGTACGGATCTCAACATTTGTGCATCTATCGTACATAGTTTTACCGCACATTCGCCTGAGAGATCGCATTTCGACAGCATTCAACCTACTTTCATCCCTGTTTTTCCAAGTCCATACTTCGCTCCCATACATCAGGGATGGGACCAGGACTCCGTTGTGAACTGCCAATTTTGCCTCTTGTGACAAGCATTTATTTGCCAAAGTCGATTTAAGTGCACCGTTAACTCTGTTCCCGGCACTCACCCTCCTTTCAATATATTTCTCAGTCATTCCATCCCTAGTGAACACACTTCCCAGATACACATATTCCTCTACTTGTTAAAATTCTGCCTATTTTTAAATATCCACATTTTCTCAACTCTTCCAACTGTTGACTTTTGTGAAATAGAAGTTTTGAAACCTTCATTACGTAGGTTAAATTTATCCGGCTGAAAGAGACTTTTTGAAATTTTTACTTTCTTTCTATTAATGTTTTTTATTTCACATTTTACTTATTAAACTTTGCCCAATAGGTAAAATGGGTTAGCCAGATGAATTTCATCCACTTGATAAAGGTTTTTGCTCTTTTACTTCACAAAAATATTTGTCGACTAATAAACAAATTACCTTATATAATTGGTACACATATTATTTTTATTCTTATGTATCATATTACTTTATATTTGTTTTTTATCATATATTTTACTAAATTATTTATGTTTAATTAACATTATGTATTCTTAGCACAAACATATACTTTATATTTATATAATAATGATTATTAAATTCTTATATTTAGTTTAGCTGTGCGTTTATAATTTAATAATACTAGCGCAGAACTTCTTATACTTCAAAACATAAAAAATCTCCATCTTAGAACAGGTTGAGCCATGGTAGAGGAGACTATCCTAACCAGAGGACGCTCTGTATTCATTTTCGAATGATCAAATTCTATAGATTCCGTGGTATTAAATACAATATATATACAACATTATTTTGGTACGTGTATTTTTTACATACACAAATCTGGATTTCTCCCAAGGGGGAGTAGGTATATATTTTTATTTATATCCCTACAGAGATGAGGTAGAATTTTTTCAAATTCAGGAATATGGATATTCGAGCGTTTACAGGGCTTATGACCTGTCATTGGCTGGGTTAAGTGGCCACTTTAAGTAGGTACTACAACATTCCCCATTCCGCTTATTAGCGAATATCAAAAATGTTACCTGTGTGGATATTCGCTAATAAGCGGAATGGCGAATGTTGTAGTACCTACTTAAAGTGGCCACTTAACCCAGCCAATGACAGGTCATAAGCCCTGTAAACGCTCGAATATCCATATTCCTGAATGTGAAAAAATTCTACCTCATCTCTGTAGGGATATAAATAAAAAAAACAATATATACTTATTTATGCAATAAAGTAAGGAAAAAAAAATGTGAATCGGGTTGTGGTCCCGTGGCTAGTGTTGCGGACTCACGGGCCGGAGGTCCGAGGTTCAAACCCCCCTCTACCCCAACTTGATTTCCATTTTCTAATAGTGAGTTATTTACAACTCGTTGAAAATGGCCACCAAAATTAGGGTAAATTATAAGAACGCTAATATGAATTTTTTTACTAACAATTTTAAAAAAAATTAAAAACAGCCAATGTCAGGTCCAAGCCCTGTAAATGCCTATACTTCCATATTCCCCAGACAAAAATATTTTACCTCTTTGTTGCGACCAATTTAGATATAAACAGTATTGGTTTTGCAAAGCTTTGAACGAGAAAATCCTAAAATAAAAATTTAATTTAAGTATGTTTTCCCAAGCACTTTCGCTCAATTTTAAATTACCGACAATTTAAATTGCGCAATTTTGTGAAAGTCGCCCTAAAGGCGCTCTATAGTAAATATTTTCACAATAAATAAAAATTTAACTAACCGGTAGCAGCAAGATTCCAGCTCGTGTTGGAAATAAAGAGTGCATGGGTCGTAAGAAATCTAGCCCCTATTTATGTTATTTTTTTAATTAACCATAAGTGGTTTTTATTTTTAAAAAGCAGCTATGATGAATTACGGTTAGAATCATTGTAAACCTACTTATATTTCGCTCTGGGTAGTGTTAAATTTGTTGAACCTAATTTTGTCAAATTGTTATATTGATATTCAAATCATCTACGCCGTAGAAAACATTTTTATTACTGCGTTTTCCAACCGCCGGCGTCGGAAAATAATAATTAAGAACTCATATATAAGTTAATAAAATGTACACAATTGAAATCAACACAGTATTATTTTGGTATTTTAATTTAAAGATAAAAAATTACAAAATTTCCCTATTGCAAAAATCTTCCTTCCCTCCACCTCAAAAAGGCAAGAATGCTAACTCTCCCACGCGAGCATACTCCTATATAATATTGCTCGAAAATGTTCCGACGACATTTTATGAACTTTATTGTAATATTTGCCCGGTTATTTTCCCTTGAGTACGAATTCCGATTGCAATGACATTTGCAAGTTTGAAATCGAATGCACAGAATTGCATTATCGAAACGGCGCTACTTTCTCTCACAACCGACAACCTTTCGCGATGCAAATGGGACGAGGATTGTGGCCGTACAAATTGTTCGTAAATAGGTCATGCATTAAATATTAGGCGATTGTCCCCAGGGCGAAGCTTACACACTTCCGGATGGAGAATGTTGTTGAAATTACAATTTTCATTTTACTTCCGGCCGTTGTTGATACAAAGCTACTACTATTATTACTAGATGCCACGAATATTCGGCTATTATTCGGTATTTGGCATATTCAACGAATAGTACGCAACATTCGGCTGAATAAAAAGCACATATTACTCAAAAATGTATATATTTAAATCACAAATTATTAGTTTTAATGCGTACTTACTAAGTGGTAAATTGCGATGAATGAAAACAATTTTTCAGTATTTTTAACAATGAGATACTTCAGCCCTACGGGAAATCGGATGCAATAAATGTTTTCTTGCGCGCCGTAGTAATTGGAGCTTTAAATTGTACGACAAAGTTAACTGAACATGTAAGAATAAAACAATAAACAATATTTTAAATAAAACGAACTGGTTCAAATGAATCAACCAATGATTAGAGAGTTATGGAAGATTTCCGGTTTGCTTGCCGTCAATGGACCGATGGCAGAACTGATCGAGAATAAACGGAAGAGAAGTTCTGACGTCACATGCGGAGAAAAAAACGCAAAACTGTAAAAATCTTAGCGCTGATAATTCGATATAAAAAATAAAATTTTTGGCTTAGTTTAATAGTCTAGTCTAGACACAAATCATTTGAATGTTGCCCGCAACAATAAAGGTTTTGGCTTCTTAACTTCAAAAACGTCAACAGATTGAAGAATCGAAGGAATATATATGTTCAAATATAGGTTGAATGGTAAATGTTACACAGTGCGTAAACGACAGTTCATAAGCCCTGTAGATGTCCAGACTTCTATATTATCTTCTCTAAAAATAATGTTATTGTTGTATTAAAATTAAAGATACTAAGCGTCGTTCAACCCTTTCGTTAAACTTTCAACCCTTTCGTTAAACGTTCATTCAACGAACGACCTAGCCATTCTGTTGAAAGCTGACATTTAATGAACAGCCTAACCGGTCAGTCGAGTGGCTGATTGAACTATTAGGCGGCGACATGTACATATATCCCTTGCTTACGTGAATAATTGCATGTGTAACGTGATATACGAGTACCACCTCTTTTTTTATAATTGTTAAAGGCAACGCAATATTCGCTATATCTGAGATGAAGATAGTAGATGAATAATGTGTCTTTTTATTATGTCAGTGGTTAGGACACGTATTGATTTTTAATATGTAAAATATAGGCGCTGTAATACATTTTCTAATATTATGTACATAATGAACTTCACCAAAGGGTGAATAATGGAGATTGCTAATGGCAAAAGTAGGAGCAATAATGGAGCGCGGAATTATGACGCTTTTAATAACCTGACACGTGTCACATGTTCCTCAATGTTGATAATTATAAGGAGGGCGTATTTACGTTGGTTCAATATTGCGTCGCTAAAGGAAACACATACTACAGACATACAGACGTGCAGACCGTAGAATCATTATTACGTACCCAAGAGATTACACGGAAAAGTTGTATAGATGGGAAATAATTACAGGTTAATGAACCTAAGATAAGTTACTTGTCGGAAGTGAGATATATTTCTTGCAGTGAAAGCACTTCCTCCGCATATCCGTAAGCCGCTATAAAGACCGAGAGTCTTCCTGTCGGTTTCGCTCATACTAAAAAAGACTTTTTATCCTGTCAAAAATTGAGCAGATTTTAATTTAATTTAACTCGAATGCTTTCTTTCCTTTTTTACCATAGGTTTGGCAAATTATATGGAGGGCTTACGTCGGATATTATCATTCTTAAGCTAGGGTTTCCTAAAACAGCGGTGCCCGTATCTTAACGGCCGGAGTGAACGGTGACTAGAGTGACTAGGCCTCCGTGGTGTAGTGATCAAGACGCTTGACTCACAGACGGAAGGTTCCGGGTTCGATTCCCGGTGAGAACACAAAAATTAAATGTGATTTTTCTCAAGCCTGGGTGTTCTGTGATGTAATTCACCGCTGTAATTGGGCCTCCTGGCCTGTTGTGGTGCAAAAATAAAATAAATAAAAAAATAGAGAGTGGTTTCCTAGTAAAACGGTGTTGTTAACTGTTATCAACATTACGATATTTGAGTTTGTCCAAATGTTCGTAGACAAAAGACTGGATTTCACCCCTTCGGGAGTCATTAAGATTAACAAATTACAACAGGGATGGAGAATACCTTGAATAAGGGAATATGGAAGTCTAGGCATTAACAGGGCTTATGACTTATTTATTGGCTGGTTTAAGTTGTTGTCAAAATTGTTTTCAGGCGTTGCCTAGTATGTGAAATAATTCAGTCAGATGAATCTCTTCACAACAATGAAGGTTTCAGCTCTTTAACTTCACTAAAATAAAGAAATTAAAGAATTGAAGAAATATGGATGTTTAAACATAGGAAATTAAAATTATATTCTTATATTTGAAACAGATTCCCCAGCTTCCTGTCTAGTCTTTTTAGCAAGGCATTTATGTACTCTTGTTTTGAAAATATTGTTTTTCATTTTGTTCGCCAATATGTCCTTGCTTAAAAAGTTGTATAGCTTAGGGGCCAGAAAAGTATAATGCCTTTGTCCGTAATTTGTTTTTTTCTTTGGGAGCAGAAGTATTGTCTTTTGTCTTTGTCTAGTGTCGTAAATTTGTTACACAGTGTGTAAAGTGGCCACTTAAACCAGCCAATGACAGGTCATAAGCCCTGTGAATGCCTAGACTTACATATTCCCTTATTCAAGTTATTCTCCACCCCTGTTGTAATTTGTTAAGTTATCAACATTGTTTTCCTAGGAAACCACTTTCTAGTCACCGTTACGACGGCTGTCCACCGCATCACCGTTCACTACGGCCGTTAAGCTACGGGCACCGCTGTCCTAGGAAACCCTAGCTATACTCATGACAAAATTGCAATTACACGAACTTAAAAAAACGGTTTATTTCACTATCAAATTCAGTTGCAAAAACCTGTTATTTCATGTAAATCTAGATATTATTTTAATTATTTTGAGAAATCACTTCACTTAACTTAACTCAGGCGCCCTTCATTCAAGTCACCAAAAGATTACAAAAAATATTTATTTACAAGTAAATTATTTCAAAAATGCATAATTTATCGCCAAACTTAATCAGAAATATTAAGAAAAAGATAGTTTTTTATTTTTTTATTTGAAATTCAAATAAATACAGGTTACAATGATTATATTTAAAGAGAGAAAAAAAGAGAATATATAATATGGCCTGTCATCCAATTTAATGTATTAACTTAAATTTTACTAAATAAAGCGACGATTTGAATAATTTTAAATAATAAGTCATTAAAACGATATTTTTGATTATTAAAAAAAAGAAGTACTGACAAAACAAGGAAATAGTTGAAAGGGAAATAAAGAAAGTGATAAGTAGTGACAGAGGAAAGTAGGATTATTTTATTTCATTTGATTTGATGACGAGAAATAAAAAAACAAAAAAAGAGTTGATTTTTATTGTTTATAAAAATGTACTTAAGGATAAAAATGATAGGGTTATTAAAAATATACGTTGTTATTCACCATTAGAGCGTGGATCAGTGTTGTAAGAATATTTTTTTCGAAATAATAAGGACTTTAAAAAAAATGTGTCCAGAAATAAGAAACTACACGAACGAGGTAACGAACACCGGACTACAATAAATTCAGCTTTCCATAGTAATTCTTACGTTCGAAATATCTAATAAACAATTTGCAGCACGTGAGAACAAATACAAACAATGACTATAACTCCAATCACGACTTACACAGTTATTATACCTCGCAGATCAAACAAATAACTCGTACCCCACAGTTTTACTACATACACAAACCTACAAAGTACAAAGTGAGTTATTCTTAGAGTTCATTAACTGCTAACTTCCAATTGGTTGTTGTGCGACATTTAACAAACATGCCAATAGTTGGTTCATTCTCTCATAAAATTTCAATGACTCTTCTTTTTATAATATTTGTGTATTGTCGGGGCGTATCAGGATCTTGCGGTTAGGTTTTTGGTTAGGGAAGCAATCACATGCTTCTAGGTACACACAAGTGAAATTTGTGCCTACCTATTACAAACACAGAAATTCTAATTAAGCGCTTTGCAATAATCTAAAAGGCGATTTTATGCCACTATTTTAGCATAAAAGAGTTATATTTCATAATTTAATATTATAATACCATCGTGCCAACCGTCGCAATACATGGAAAATAAACTTGAATGTGTTTATGATGATTATGATAAAATTATAAATAAACTTATTAATGAAACTTCTTGGTTTAGTTTTACTTTTTATTATTTTGACTTCCAAAACGAGTGATATGTGATGTTATTTTATTGAATTTTTATTTAAACTATTGTGTTATTATATATAATATCCCCTCATACCAGCACTTTTGCTGATTGGGAATATTTCGTACTAATAAAATATGTAATAAAATGTAATATGTAAAGTTTAAAAACCTTGTATTTTGTCATAAATAAATAAATAAAACTCCAAAAAATTAGCAAACTAGTTGCAAATATTTATGTTTCTGTCCCCTGTTAAAATACTTATTTGATCTTATCTCCAAACTATGTTAAGAGTAGTATAAAAACTGACTTATCTTAGGCGAAAGCGCTCGTTGGTCAAAATAATAAAAAATAAAACTAAACCATGAAGTTTCATTGATAAGTTTATTTATAATTTTATCATAATCATTAACTATGGAGTTTTATCAAGAAATATCAACAAAAAACATCAATATTACTGAATGTGTTAGTTAGAATTGGTTCCACAGATACTAAAGATCTCTATTTGTGCATGCGCGGACTTTTGCAATTAGGTACTGAGGGACCGCCTTAAAGGAACTAAAACATGGAGTTATTAATGAATGAACATTAAACCCATTTTAGGTTGCTACAATTTTAACAACAAACCAAAAACAAAATATTTCTTGTAGTTATTTAAAGGGTTAGTTAATGTATAGCTGATTTTATTAAATAATAAAAAAATAGACACTGATTGTTTAGAGGTAATTTTGTTACGAAAGCATTGGTTCCGTCCAATATATGTACGGACCGCGCATAGGGCCTATATGAGGCGAATTTTCTCAAAGTAAGTGATCGCCTCGTGGTGCTAGTGGTTAGCATATTTGCTTACACAGTACCACGCAAATGGTTTCGAAATTGATTCCCATCAAGATCAACATATTTTCTAAGAAAAATGCCTGAGATTAGCCACCGGATCGAAAATATTTCCAAGGATCTGAGTAGTTAGCACAAGGGTCACAGACTATTCGCTCGTATGTAGCCGAATTGAGAGCGAAATATGATTTTGATAGCATTAGAATGAGATAAAAACGAACATACAAAACAAGGGAATGACATGCATAGAGGTCTGGTTCTATTTTTACTCGTAAAAATAATATTTATTCCACTTTCACACGTTTAAAGAGATCATAAATTTGTTCAAAAAACCTCACAACAGATTGAGAATAGTCCAGAAGGAGTGTAGAATCATATTTTAATACATCGGGCTGTGTCAAAAAAAAACCCACTTTGCCCCACTTTCGCCGCGCACATGCGTGAAGTCGCCGCGTAATGTTGCCAGATCGCGAAAAATATAATCATTACACAAATGTAATACAATTATATTTTTTTAAAAGCAATTGATTAACTTCTCTAAAATTTTATTTTACACTCGGAAACACTGATTGACACCACAGAGTAGATAAGTAAAGGGTCATTTAATAAGAGTAATTTAATTGATGAACTTTGAACTTTAAAAAAATAAATTTTAATTTACAAAAAATTGATATTTTTATGTCATGTTAAATAATATTTCATGTTTTAAAGATAATGTCGGTCAAATGTCCACCATGGCGTTGTTTAATCCGAGGGGTCTAATTTTCATTAGTTCTCTCATTAGATGAGCAAAGAAAAGCAAACAAAATTTTAATTTTGTTTTCTTTGACAATCTGACAGATGGATTTTTTTTTTATGTAATGCATTTGCTACTTAAAAATGGAACGTGATCCCATCCTGTTTTTTTATAGATCCCAGCAGTATTTCTACACTTTAAAACGACACAACACGGCATAGTTGAATTCAAATCAGCAGTTGCATACTGAGTGACGTCGACAAAGAAACTAATTTGTCAAAACGCAAAACTACTCCTTTAAGAGTAGTTTAGTCGCCTTCTGTTTGATGCGCGTATGCGGTTTCTGAACTTTTCTTAATTCTATGCCTCACAATATATTAAAGTTAACTAACAGTATGGAAAATTTTAATCGTTTAATAAATAAATAAAAAGGTAAATGGGAAAATTAGGTCGATATAAATTTAAATATATATCTACAAACCTAGTTCATTTTTTTATCCATGTTTGTATGGGAACAAATAAATTTCCTGTAAAATTAATTCACCCCACTTAAAGGATTTTTTTTCTATTTCAAAGCTGCCATTATTTCAAACGAAAAAGGTAGTCGCTAATAAAATTTTATTGATATTTAAAGCATCAACTTTGTGGTCAAACGTTTTACTAAATGTTACTAAATATTCGTATTTAACCACTTACTGACTGTTCTATGCCTACCGATTTCGAGACGTACTCGTCTCTTTGTCAGGATACCAATTAAATCAACGGGCAAAACCCACTATACACCTAGAAATTTAATATAGATACAGGAGTTAAAATCTTACGTACTGATAATTATCGTTAAAAGTAAATAATATGGAAATATTTCACATTAGGAAAGCTTCGAAAAATAATGATCAATAATCAAACAACCTTTCAATATGCATATATATATATATATATCACACCCCTTCTTTCATCCCTTCCCTCTTTTTTCAAGTATTTCTCCCACAACATAAACTATTTTCATAACCTAATTAGTGCCTGTAACGTTTTGCTTATTAAAATGCATGTCGTGTTGGTTTTATATTTTTGTGCAACTATGGGGAAGGTGTATAGTGGGTTTTGCTTGTCGGTTTAATAATTGTCCTGACGAAGAGACGGGTACGTCTTGAAACCGGTAGACTTATATAAGTCAGTAAGTGGTACATGTATTTTATTTACACAGATTCAAAATATCTGAGGTCAACACTTGCCCATGCGATGATGTTACTCTCCAAGATGTCTCCCATCTATTGATGCATTGCCCCTTTTTTAGTCTGCAGAGAATGCAACTGGAGGCGCGATGCAGAAGTCTAAATGAGGATTTACACGATGTGCATGTAGTGATTAGTCTTAGGGACTTGTCAAGAGAGGTATCATTATACATGACAGATATAGTGATGGCAATAAAAGGTATCAATGATACTCGTAGCGGGACACCAAATGTCGAACATTATTCAAGTGGATCGGAAGATCTGTTAACGAATAACAACGGTCCGCCTTCTTCTGACGACTTTTTCTGTGGTTTCCTCTTGAAACAGGTCACAGCCTAAACATCTTACCGATCCTTACATAAAACAACTTTCTAAAACAAGACAAGGACAATCAAGACTAATGAACCAGGGACTAAAATTATATAATAAACTACCAGACAAAACTAAACAAAAGACTCAGACAAACTTTTCAAAAGATGTAAAAAATATTATCTTGAACAACAGAGTATAAATGAAAAATGTATATATTATTTTATGTCATATGAATGTAATAATCCGTAAGGGTTTATAAATAAATTTTCAAATAAAAAAAAAAAAAAAAAAAAAAAACGTAATAAAGTTTTTCATTAAAGTAAATTTAATATAAATTTAAAAGAAGAAAAAAAAAAAAAAACAATTTTTTAAGTAAACAAATAAATAACTATCGCTTTGAAGTATATATTAACCTTGTACATTACAAGCAAGGTAAAAGAATAATGCAACTACATATAAAAAATAAAAAAAAACATGTATTTAAATATGTACAAATATTTAGAAGGTAGTGCTTTAATTTCAGATCATTGAAATTATTAGATTTTCTCTCTTCGTATACACGAAATTATTCGAAGTAATAGACCCAACCACTTCTGTAAGCCATTTCCGGTGGAAATATTGCAAAACGGATGTGATATTATCAAAGCATGAAAAGCCCCAACGAAAGCCTTTTTAAGTAGCTTTTATACGGAAACGTTCAAAAATTATTCATACTGTAAATTTTTAAACGTTATTTTTTATTACTCAAATAAAAATCACTAAATACATGTTTGATTATGCCATACATTATTTTTATGGGTAATTATGTAGCGCAATTTTTGTAATATAATACATCAAGGACGCTTTATGTATAAATAATTATTTATAAACGGTGAAACACCAACAATAACAAAATAGTAGCCTCCGCAGTGTAATGATTAAGACGCTTGGCTCTCACGCGATAGCTTCCAGGTCCGATTCTCGGTGAGTGAATGTTATTTTTTCAACCCTGGGTGTTTGCGCCATGATTGGGCTTTTTGGACCGCGATTACAAACGTTACCTTCATCGGTACATATCGAGACCGTATAAAGTAAAATCGATATTTAAGTACGAAAATGCGTATATTTATACGAAAAATTAAAGTATCTTTGTCGCTATCCTATAATTGAACATGTTCATAAAAAAGGATACATATTTTATTTTCGGAACAGAAAATTTGATTTTACTTTGTAGATTAAATTGAAAATAAAAGTGTAAGTAAAATTATGTTTTCTGAGAGTTTACATTTTACTAATACTCCCCCTACAAGCCCAGATCCGTAAAGTATCGGGCTATTAGGTAGGGGACGAGCTCTTTAATATCCTCAGGTTCAACCAGTGGTTCCCCGAGGATGACGCTCCTTTTATGATGTAAATCATCACATTCACACAGAATGTGTATAATTGTTTTCTCATTTTCACTGCAGAACCTACATCTAAATGTTTCGGTAAGATTTTAAGGTTAGCGCGGTGTTTGTTCAATCTGCAGTGCCCTGGGCGGGCTCTAGTTATAACCCTCACTTGATTCCGGCTGAGCTTTTTTAAGTCGAAAGCAAAACTTTACGAGTACCCTTTTATTGAAAGACAAGTACCAACATTGTTAATTATACCTTATTATTAATTTTTTATTACTTAATCAATTTTCTTAAAGTTTCAGTACAATAGTAGGAACCCTTGTAAAGTTTAAACGGGATCAGTTAATATTCGGTTGAAACTTAATACATAAAATTATTAACTACCCGAAAATTGTTGAATCAAAACCTTTTAATATTTCCGTTTAAAATATAAATGACCTAAACCTTGTAACTAAACACTTTGGAAATAAGTAATTCAATAAAACTACAATTTTTAGATAAAATGACTCAAACGTAGAAATTGATTCGTAAGTGAGAATCGTGAAAGTTTTACAAGTTTTCTTACCCTTAAATTTAAGGGTTTGATTGAGGTAAATTAGGTTGAGACTTCTGACAGCCAAAGTGAGTGTGGTCTCTGAGACTTAAGGGTTCTACAATCTACAGTACCCCATAACTTATTATAATTCAGTCCACGTTCAGATCTGCCCACGAAACTACGCTCTTTATTGGCTTTACACTTCTCGATACGTGGCGTGGGTGGGGGATCGGGAGGGGTAGAGAGGGTAAACTGCCAAATCTTTTGTCGAAATAACTGCCGAATCTGACAGCGCTCCAAAATAACTTCAGATCGGTATATCCAGCTATCTAGAAATCCAGTGAACAGAAGAATTATTCGTAAGCCGTTACTGTGTTTAGAGCTTAGTTAAACAGAGTTTATAGTTTATAGGAGTAAGCTCAGGGCCCCTATTACAATAAAAAGTTAACATTTATCTTCAATTTTATCTACAAAGTAAAATTATGTTTTCTGTATGAAAAGCAGAATATGCATACTGGTGGGAAAACAAATTCCCACGCGGATGCGGGTCGAAAAATTGCGGGCGGCAAAGCTTAGGGCTTCTACGATATTATTTAGCGGAGTGGACTGTATTTTAATTTAAATGAAATAAGTAAATATCCTCGATATGCCGTATGCAGTGTCAATCGGTCAAACCCTAACGAATGAGATGAACTCGGAATGGATGCCACTAACCTGGTTCGTTCTTGATGGGATTGCGGCGGTCCGACTGGCCAATTGCGAGCGGCACCAACACTAGGACAGGCCCCCGATCTGAAGCTGAACACTGGTGGTTGGTGGAAACAAAGTCTATGATGGGGTACACGTTCAACAAAATAAACGCGCGATTCACTACAAGAGGTCTTATTGTGGCGGGTGATCAAAGGATACTAAGGTGGGAAGTGAACAGTGGTTGTGGGTAAAAAGGATGTTGAATTTGTGACAATATTTTAACAATGCATACCTACATAATTCGCAACTACATACATTTTTCTTTTAAACATGTTTAATTATAGGTAACTGATGAAGAAACTTTAAATGTTCATGCAAATATACTTATTTTCGTACACACGTATCGATTTTTCTTTATAGACAGTCGAAGATAACTCTGTTAACTTACCATTGTAATCGAGGCTCAGGTCTAATAGACTAAATCTTCGTTCACTTACTCAGTTTCTAATAATTATTTTATCGAATAGATCAAATAAAATCAATTATTGTAAAATACATAGGCTTACTTTAAACAACAAAAAAATACAATTAAAATTCACAAGATGCGTTTTTACACTCATTAAATAATTTTTACAATAATGAATCGGGTTGTGGACCCATGATGGACTCACGGATCGAAGGTACGAGGTTCGCACCCCGCCCTACCACAACTTGATTACCATGTTTTAATAGTGAGTTATTTACAACTCGTTGAAAATGGCCCCCAAAATTGAAATATTTGGTTGAAGCATAATAACGCAAATGTTTAAAAAATAAAAAACTCCTTCTTTATCAATTTTATTTAATACAACGTGTTGTATTGTTGTAAAAAACGATTATGAAAATTAATATTTTATAAGTGTTTTAAATTGATATATGTGCATATATTGATAAATACTGAACCAAATTGCCTCTGGTCATGCCAATAGGAAGAGCAGTCAGGCAGCTGAACATGATCACTAAGGAGATAAACATCGTTCATATCATGATTTTCATACTCTTGGTATTGGAGAGTATTTTGCCTTCAAAATATTGAACCGTTCCTTAAGAATTCCTGGCATGAAAGTCTTCTCTACCCCCCTAGAGAGTGGTTAATTTGGGGATTTGTATATTTTAAATGCGACGGCACTTTGCTTCATAGAATAGCCGCACTTGATAAAACGTCAAATGATGTACAAAACTGTTTAAAAAACGGAAAATAAAATCTACGGTTTGGTCAATATTTTGGGTAATGCTTAATATTACAGTAATGCTCTAAACAAAAATCATCATGTTTGACTTCACGTGTTCATGTTTATTTTATGTTTAATCATCAATCTGGCGAGATATGAAGCGAAGTGTAAACACATGGAAAAAATAAAAATCCCAAAATTAATCACTTTCTAGGGGGTAGAGAAGATTCAGAATAGCACCCCTGATATGTTATCCCAATTTGATGCCTGAAATATTTTGTTTCATTCTTTATGTTATTTTTGTCCAATGAAAATGAAACTGAATTTATTTACAGCACCACTTAAAAATGAGCTCATTAGGTCTTGCTAGTTAACTACGATGATATGATTGGACTAAGTGAAATCTCAACGATTCAATAAATAGTGAAGAACTCTTCGATGAAAGAAACGAGGTCTACAGGAGAGACATAATCCATTGGATAAAAAAGATTGAGGAGTGCTTTGTGCTACTGACAAAAAATGAAATCCCATAGGATGTCAACCTAGGAAAGCGATGCAGAAGACATTTGGGTGCAAGTGAAATATGTGATTAATGACAAATCTTTCTTCCTGAATATCTGTGTTGTATATTTATATATTATATTGCTATACTTTTTATAAATAAATTGTCTTCTTTATTGGGAACTTGTGGGCTTTATGCCTATTTGCCTGATTATGAAGGGAAAAAAATGGTGTTGAATAAGCAGTTGGTGGGTCTGGTGGAAGGCGGTAGTTAGAATGAATGAATGTCAGTTTCTATGTAGATTGTTTCCCCCCATTCTTTTCCTCTTTCTCGTGTCTCCCGTCTAGCCACGTGACTCACGGGTGCAGGGAGAAGTCGGGATATCTGACGGGTATTAATAATTGTATTAGAGAGGCTTCGGGTTACCGGGGTCGGGGGTCGGGCGAAGGCGCCTTATTCACTTACAGTTGGGAAGTTCGCTCCTGGTGAAAACTACTTCGTAAAAATGCAACCCCCAGAAAATAAACAAGACGGAATGAGAGGTTTCTGAGAATATGCGGATCAGTGTATACCACCCTTTTGTAATCGTCTGATTTCACAGAATTGCCTCCTAGTAACACAAATATTGTATAAGATCGAAGATTCTTCGAGAAAGACTAATTTATTTATATTGACAGTTATTAAAATGAACATGGGTAAACTTTTTGGGAAGCGAATATTAATGTCTAGGCATTTACAAGACTTGCGATCTGTCATTCGCTGGCAGTGATAAATTGACTTAATGATGTGCCCTTGTCTGATCTTCCATACTAATTTTTCTGTTATTGGCACGCACTTACGCTGCATTTTAATCGCTAGCAACACCGCGTTAGGCGCATCGAAACAAGTACAACACTGAATGAATTAACCGTGACACGAGTTTATATTATGTGGGTATTTGAAAGTCTAAAAGAGAGCAAAACGCTAACGAACTGAAGTCAACGCGGGACACGGAGACTCTGGCGTGCCTCGATCGTGCTGGCGTCAAGCAGTTTCGGTGTGCTATACGCGGATTTGCTAACGGTTAAAATGCAGCGTCAGTGCGTGCCCATACTGCCAATAATCTACATCTCAACTTAAGTAAGTACAAGGTTATGAGATATTTTTGTCTGGAAAATCCAATCATTTATGACTACTCAACTCGCTGAACGTTGAAATATTATCATCTGTGTCTAGTATACGAAATTTGGGTGTCATACTACTTGACACTAAACTTTCTTTTACAATTCACGTTGAACATGTTATCGATAAATCCTTAAAACTTCTTGGATTTATTGACAGAAGCACTACTGATTAAAAAAATATCGATTCTCCTAAAACTCTCCTTTGTTACCTAGTACGCCTGCACCTAGAGTATTCCTCTGTTATCTGGTCTCCATATTATGATGTTTAAAACAGGAAAATATTGATTTTAAAAGTAGTTCTACTTTGCAATATTTCATTGAATCTGGACTGGCAACAGAAACATAAGACTGATCATCTTTCTTAACATGTATATTGAAAAATATTTAGATACACTACAATAATTGGAGTGCCAATGTGGTGCCTAGTGCTCCATGAACAACTTGGTATGGATAAGAGTATGATCATGATGTTGATATGTTGTTTATAAATTTCTTAAAACTAATATTTAAAAAAATATTCTTTGCTGAAATTTCCTCTGTTTCTGCTACTTAAGTCTACATCTGCTTAAGTCTACATCTTGCCTTTGTAGATGGTGTTCTGGTGTAATTTTATATTCCTTATAAGCGAAGCGACGATTTTCTTATTCCAAGATACCATCGATCACAGCTTCCAGCTACCAGAGAAGATCTCTTTACGATAACACATCCGTGGAAATAAGCAACCAATAAAATCCATCTCGTTTAATCAGATCTCGAATGTAATTATTGGTTAAAAGCTGGTCTAGATAGAATTGGAGATACAGATGAAACGCTAAGCTATAAACGTAAACAGGATCACACGTATCTTCAGTTAGTTAAGTATACTAACAGTTCAAATCGTATATCGTTTATATTTTATACGGTCTGCACCTCCGTTGGGCGTATCTTGTAAAAATATAATTATTATTCCTATGTTCATTTTGAAACGGTCTTTGTAAATCCGTATAAAATTACTTATTTTTGTGCTTACGCAATAAAATGATAAGAGTTAAAAATTAAAGTGCATAACCATTGAAAATAGGATTTGGGTGAGGGTAAGATTGTTAGAGTTTGGCGTTAAAATCCAGCCGAATTTCAAAAATGTATGACGTTTTTTGTTGAGTTAATTGCAGATGGTGTATGATATAATTATAACAGGGACTTAAATAAGTTTTTGCTGTTTCTCGACAAATGGTGTTATCTTAGCCATTTTACATAATACTACAGCTGACTTCATCGTGAAGCTCCACCATCAGGCTTGACATGAGGGTGCGTGTTATTCGACCAAAGTATAAGCATGTTTTTTTTATTTGTTTATGTCGAATTTCGTGCCAAAAATAGTATTTGCAAGGAATTTTACTTTTTTTTCAAATCTGCAGCTGGAATATATAGAATTTTTGAGGAGATTTACGGCAACCATGCTCTGTCAGAAAAACATGCAGAGATTGGTTTCGACGCTATAAAATATAATGATTTTGATGTCATAGATGAAGAACGCTCTGGCTTACCGTAAACGGTTGAAGACGAAGAATTGGAAGCGTTACTCTATGAAGACCATGTTAGACGCAAAATGAACTTGCAGAATCATTAAGAGTTTGTCACACAGTATTTTTTAAACGCTTAAAAGCTTAGGAATGATTTAAACGCATGAAAAGTGGGTGCCGTACAAATTGAACCCGCGAGACGTCAAACGAAACGCAGCTAAAACATATTCAAGTCCTTAATAGTAAAATTTATTTTTAAATTAACAAATTTCAGAGCTTTTTTTGCTAAGGAATTAAATCTGTCAGACAGTATATATATATTTCTTTTAGAAAATATTTCAAAGATTCACATATACTCGTGTGTAGGTAATATTATTTTTTAAATTAATCTTAGTTATATCATTATGTTTTTTTTTTCAGTTTCATCAAGTAGCGGTTCCCTTTTATTGCCTAATTATACTTTCAAATGACCTAATTACATCATGTTTTTATATTTAAAATTCTTTCCCCAATAATCTCAACCAATCTCTAATCCAATTCCCGAGCTATGTAATGCCCTAATCGAATTGTTGGATCCTGTTTCCCCGTGAACAAAATAAGTCCGACATTTCTCGAGTCCACTGTAATCAAGACCATTAGTAATAAGATCGATTGAATTATCTGTTGGCCACATACTTCCTCTCCTAGATCCCCATTTTCGATTAGGGAATTTTCCACACATAATAACGATTTGTACGTGTCTCTTAACTAGCTCGCAGCAGTATTCACTGTTATTTTTTAACGAATGTAAGGGTTAAAGAACTATTTGTGCTTAGTAGAAATGTGCCGGGTGGCATATTACCGAAGAAAATCTCCTTCGTCTTTAGTTGGATTCTTTTCTTTCAGGGCCGCTGAAAACATCTGGAAGTTCCTTTGATAAACGACTTTGAATCTCAGGTTCAGGAGGGCGGGGAAGTTATCTCCTCCGACACTTAACGGTTCCGTTAAACGGCCGCTAACGATCCCTAACGAGTCGTTAACTTTGAAAATAACACAAATGAACAATATAAAACGGAGCATCACCAAAACATCGGGTCTTCGTGAGTTTAATGTGTAATAGGAGAGACCGTAAGTTAGGTCGACTCGCGGCACATAACAGTTAGGAGAATGGGATATTATCGCCCATTATCTGTTTCTGCCGCGATTTTGGGAAATAAAACATCATTTAACATTAAATTTATTAATAAATAGTTACTACGCAATAAACGCCAAGAGGAAATCAAAACAAATGAACAAAGAGATGAAGTTAGTTTCAGTATTAATACTTGAAAGGCGTTAGCTATTTTTACAGGTCTAAAGTCTGAAACACCTTTTTATTAATGGATATCGTGTAAACTAGCGTTTAGTAAACTATGTATAGGTATATGCACCACAAAAATAAATACAGACTAATCCAGGCTATTTTGAGGCTTTAAGATAATCGTAATGCAAGACTATCTTGATAATGGTGGAATAATACCAAGGCGTTTATTACTAATACTGCACGTTTTAAATCAATCTGCATCCCCATAATTACAACCCGCTGAGGATCCTGGCAGCTTTTAAAACACGTCAACACTGTCGTTTGCCTCCGGCTAGTTCGGTTCAGTTTTTGATTCCCATATCCCAAAGGTGGTCCTCTCCACATAATATAACTGCCTCATCTAGTAATACAACTCCGCCTCTTTTCTGTATGTTTTTAATGTTTAACAGAAAGCGGCAAACATTGGACCTTATTATTCGTGAACTCACACCAAAATCTAAATTTTAGTAGGTTTCAAACTCACTGAACTCGCTTTTTAAGTGTTAAACGTAATATACCAACAATCTAATTAACATAATAACTGTTTCCCAGGTCCCGCTATGTTGATCCCGCTTTTAATTCTTATTTATATCTATTTAAATTCCTAATTTCCATTAGTCGGCCATATCCTATATCTCACAAGAACATTCTAGAATGGTTCCTATTATTATTTCATTCAACGTTCGTTTCTGACAGAGTTGAGAGTTGAGATCCAAATCTAGTATGAAAAATGACAACTGATTTAAAAACAGACTTAATCATGCGCGTTATGAAAAGAACAGGATACTGAAGTAATTTATAACTTACGATTAAGTGGATTTAAATGTGATGTCTTGATGTCTGATTTTAGAATCGGCCCGACATTATTTGTCCATTTATTCGTCTATTCATTCAATTGATAATTATTTTACTGGTCTTAAATTTGTTTTATGTATAATAAATCATAACGTTATATCGAAGAGGATACCATTAATAATATTCTTTTGTTAATCTTATAACTCATAAAAACTGATTAGTTGATGGTCGGTTTTTTGGTTATGATAAAAAAAAAACTTCGTAAGATTTTTTGGGTTGAATCAGAAATCACTTAAATATCAAAGGCATCATTATAATTACCAAAACAAACAAACATAATAAAAATATTTGAAATTATATTTTTCTCCGAGAAGAAGAGCATATACTTAAAGAAATCACCACTCTATGCTTTTTCATCATACTCCTTGCAGTTAACGTCCAAGAAGGCCTACTTTTTGGCAATTTATCTGCTCTCAACCATTGCTGGAAGCTATTGTTAGTCTTTCGGGATTTTCTTGCTGTTCTTATGCACTACATACACATAAAATCTTCTTGGTAATTAATTAGTCCTGACATTTTTGGTATGAGTCTCCGTTTTTTACACATCTTTAAACCTATGTACAACTTTGAGGTGATTAAGTTGTTTCCATACCTGGGTTCTACATTCATCAGTGACAACAATATACAGGAAGAAATCAGGGGGAGAAAAATTAATGCCAACCATTGAACTACATCATGCCTCAGAAACAATTGCAGAAATAATCAGATAATAAAGTATAAAACTTTTATCAAACCAATCCTGACAGATGCCTCTGAAACCTGGGTTAAGACAAAGAATATTGAGGGAATTATTGCAGCTTTCGAATGAAGAATTCTCAAAGTTGTCTATTGCACTGTGAGAGAGAACAACTATTGACGTCAACGCTACAATAGGGAGCTAGAATATGAAATCTAGGGAACGCCCTATGTAGTCAACTCCATAAATGTGTGGCGCTTGAGGTGGGCTGGCCTTGTCTTAGAATAGACGACGAAAACCCCATAAAACGCCGAACTCTCTCTGTGCCAAAAGGACGACGAAGACCAGGAAGTTCCAAAATCCGATAAATGGACTGCATCAGTGCGGATACGACAATGTTGGAAATGAAGAACTGGAGAGGAAGGGCAGCACACCGGCAAGAATGGAGGAGACTCCCGGATACAGCCAAAACCCACCCAGGGCTGTCGAACTTATGATTAAATTGAAATTAAATTAAAATAGAAGGTCCATGAACTCCGTCAACAGTTTGGCATCGTTTTTAAAAGTGTTCTCTCTTTCTATCAAAAAGCGAATGCGAAAAAGTTTCTATAAAGGTCCACAGCCGAGGAGCCGAGATCTCCTTCCCTTTTGAGCATTACTCAGATACAGATAGTCACTAAACTAACCAATTGTGGTAAAGAAGAACGCAATATTTAGTTCATAATAAATATTTATCAATGTCGTAAATTATTTTCGAGCAATAATAATACAGTTTAAATATTGCCCTAGTAGTATCCAGATGATTGGATGTAAGCATAATATTGTACCAATTATATCTGATACATTGCATCTGTGCTATCTTTCTAATGACGCGTATATCCAGTTTTCCAAGAACGAGATGCATCTGTCAAAATTCAAAATTGCGTTCTAATCTACACTCAATACTAGTTTCTGTTTAAACTTTAATCCAGGGCTCTTCATTACGTGTTTATCCATTTTTAATTTGTTAAATCTTCAGCCAGTAAAAAAATTTAAGCATAAATGTCCAAATATTGACTTAATTCTAAAAAGGGATGTCAGTGCTGCGGAAATTTGACTCAAAAAACCGAAGTACTTATACTGCCAAGTTTCTCAAAAATGTGTGAAAAAAAATAAGGTTTTTTTGCATGCGGTAAAAACCGAAGTATTTGTACTGCTAAGTTTCTCAAAAACATACGAAAAAAATAATAAAAATGTTTTTTTTTAATTAACAATATTAAATGACGTCACAAGTTCTTTTCAGTCTACCAATGATAGTTATGTGGTAGATTTTCGGTTTCCGGGAAGCCAACCCACCAATCAAAATTCACCGAAGAGAATTAGTGACGTCACGCGTGGAATAGTAAAAAAATAAAAAAATAACACGTAGCTATGATAATACGATTTTTAAATAATATTACAATTTTTTTAATTAAGTTCCTCAAGAACATATTATTTCAAATTAATTTTAATAATTCAATGCGTCTTATGTATTTTTTCAGGTAACTCATTGTACAGCTTCAATCCCTTGTACCGAGTGTACCAAGTATTTTTAATTCGTAACTTATATGTACTCACATACATATAAGTTATTACATCATTACCTTGTACAATTAATTTTGAGATTCCGTTTTTCTCCTCATTGGTAATTTTATATTTTTTTATCCCTAGTTTCATATGTATGATATTGTTCGTCACGTTTGATTATATTTTTTATTTTATTTATTCCTTTAATTATTTCACGTACAAAAATTTCTCCATTAAACATTCAATTATCGTTAGCATAATTTTAATATTTGTTTTGGTTTCCCCAGTAGAAATAAATTACACAGTCAAATATAAAGAACGTTTAGTTTTCAGATCTTTTTATTGGAATAAATAATTGTATTTTTTGTTGTTGCGACAGTCCTGCAAATATTTGTATCATTAAATCTCTTGTTTGTCAACAATCCATTATAGATAATAATGCCATAAACAAACGCGGATGTCGTAGACTAAAAAAATATAATTCAAGTTAAAAAAACGATAAATTACGATGGAAAATAAACCAACCTATGGAAGAGGTTATTAGTTATACATCTTCTCAGGCAAAATGCTATTACCCGGTAAATAACACAACGTTTTCAAATAAAAAACTACGGCATAATGAAAAAAGTATGCAAGAAATTGATGTTTTTTGTAGATATTCTTTGATAAAACTCGTGATAGTAACTTTGATGAAAAAACAATTATTTTTTGGTTCAGTTTTATTATTTTATTATTTACCGGCCTCGTGGTTCTCGGCCAATTTTAAAATATTCTCAAATACTAAAAAACTTATTTTATATAATATATATGTAATATTAAGCCATAAAGAACTCCACAAGTGCCGAAGTATTGTAAAAAAATGTTTGCAATTGGTTGGCTGCACATCGATAGGGACGAGGTTGTTAATTTTTTTAAATTCGAGATTAGCAATTAGCAAAAATTGACCAATCTGCTTTCCTTCCATACTTTTACTTATATTTTTTTAATAAATAAATTTCATAAAAGGTACGAGGTTTTTTAAAATTCTATTCTTTTACACATCTAGTTATTATTATCACTGTAACTCTCCAAAAAACGAGACTAACTCTTGTTCTTGGAGAGTGACTTACACTTGTAGTTGTTTATTTATTAGAGTTTATATAATTTTAAATATGAGTACAAGAGAAAAAAAACATAGGATATACAAAGAGAAAACATAAAACAATAATACATTCATACTAATTTAAATTTAATGTAGTTTTTACACGTGTTCAAAAAATTTCTTCAGATTTACTTTAAATTAATTATTGATATATATTTGCCATTGAAATTTAATCTAATAAATTTTGATATGTATTTTTTATTGTTAATTATTATGGGTTGACACGGACATAGCCTAAAAAGCCTTTATAAGTTCATTAATATTTAAAAGTGTGTAATTTTAAATGAATAAATTGAATAAATATTGTTAGCAGAAGAAATGCTGTAAGGACAAGGCGTAAAATTATTTTTGCTTTCGAATATATGCTTACGTATATCGTAAACCTTTATTGTTCTTCTTCTTCAATCAGACATTAATTCTTTTAACCGATGGTGTAAAGTCAATAAATTAGAACTAAATATTAAAAAATGCAAAATAATGTCATTTCATAGAACAAAACAACCAATTTCCTTCGAGTACCTATTAGAAAACTCCAAAATTGATGTATTCAAGTCCATCAGAGATTTAGGAGTTGTTTTGGACTATAAACTGACATACAACGAGCATATAGATAATACAGTAAATAAATCACTGAAATTACTTGGCTTCATTAACAGAATATCCTCTGATTTTACTAATGTCCGTACAATCAAAACTCTTTATTGCTCAACTGTTCGCCCTCTTCTTGAATATGCCTCAGTGGTCTGGTCTCCATTCTATGTCAATCGCATAAATCACATTGAATCAGTCCAACATCGCTTGCTTCGAAAAATAGCGTGGATGCTTGGACTAGAGAGAGATAATTATTCTTTTGCTGAAATAGAGTCAATGTTAAATATTTCTAGTCTACAAAAACGTAGAACTAATATTGACTCCATATATATGTTCGGCATACTAAATGGTATAATCGATGTTCCATCATTACTGGGACAAGTAAAATTCAATATTCCGACTCGTAGATTGAGAAACAATGAAGTACTGTTCATCGATCAGCATAGAACAAACTATGGCCCAAATTCTCCAATGACCCGCCTTTGTCGTATTGTTAACTCAAGACAGGATCTGGACTTTTTTGGTTTAAGTTTACAAAGATTTAAACGAGCACTAAATAAATAGTCCAGATCTTGTCTCGATGTCCCTTATGTTTGTCAATGCTTCTTTCTTTTTTCTTTAAATGTTTTAAACTATTCTTTTATTGTAATATTTAAACCTTATAAATTGTATACATGGACAATGTCCGTTAATAAATAAATAAATAAATGTTGGTGAGACTCATCTAGCTGTATTATTTATTGAACTTTTATAAAGGTTTCAGCTCTTTTACTTCACAAAAGTTGACAGATGAAATGGCAAAATCTATCGTGTAAAGTGGCCACTTGAACCAGCTAATGACAGGTCATAGTCCCTGTAAATGCCTGGACTTTCGTATTCACTTGCAAAAATGTATTTTCTCTTTGTTGCAAGTAGTATTATTTGCTTAGAGTAATAACCTAATAGAGTCGCCCATACGGAGAAAAACCATTCTATGATTATTGACCAAACAGTTAGCTACAGAATACAGCAATACAACGGGCCGTAGGTACCTGGGTTAAAAAATTGTAAGGGATTTTAAATTATTTTTTTGTCATTTTATACATTGAATGTCTCTGTTACTTTCCGTTCCCAGAACACCGTGGCAGGGATAGTCAATATTACTGGTTAGTATTAGCAAGTCATTGTGCTAAATTACTTTAGCATATTATACCCTACTTGTTGATAGAGATTTCCGCCGACAATCTTAAGATTTTAATTAACGTTGTCTAATGTTTTGCTACTAGGTAGGCCTCGAATAATATTTTTATTCGATTATTTATAAATTACTATTCTTGAAAGCTGAAAAAAATGTGTACGTCGGCGCCAAACGGTTAAATCAGTCACTAAACTGAGCGGCTAGGCTGTTTATTAAATGCCGGCATTCACCTGAATAGATGGGCCTGTCGTTTAATGATTTGATAACTTAACGTTTAAAGTGTTGGCTGGTTGGTAAACGGCCGAACCAAAAGCCGCCGGGTTAGATTAGGTTAATAACTTTAAAAAAAGTTTATTTAAGAATGAATTATTAAGTTAAATTAACGATTTAGTTAAGCAAAAAAATGTTTTTTGAAAATTATTTAACTTAACCTATTCTAACCGTACCTAACTTCTTATAACAAAAAGCGGCCAACTGCCCATTTAATACAAAAAAAAGCGTTTCTTATTTCTTGTTGTGCTCACCTTTAGGATAATTATTCAAAGTTCTAATGGCATAAAATATTATCAAATATGTTTTTTTGTAAATATTGAAATCTAAAAATTCTATTACAGATTTTCGAAAACAGGTATGGGATCTTTTGGCCATCTTTGATACTGAGGGCCTTAATTATAATTGTTGTATTAAAATTAAAGAGCCTTAGCGGCGTTTAACCCTTTCGTTGAAAGTTCATTAAATGAACGGCCTTGCCATCCGGTTGAATGCCGACATTTAATGAGCAGCCTAGCTGCTCAATTCAATGGCTTATTTGATTGTCTGGAAGTGACATATAAACCTACACAATGTGTCATTAATTTTGAAGATGTTTTTTAAATTGACTTAAATTTACTGTCTTATATTTCATTTAAAGATTCTTCTCATCGTTACTTTGAATCCCACAAAATATGCATGTGTATATTTATGTTTTTCCTTTTTGAAAATGTTTTTACTTTTTTACATCTGAGCATGTTTTTCATTCTTCATTTTAATTCTTACCATTTACATTTTTTTTTTCATTTTTAATATTATTTCCATTTGTAAATTTGTATTCAACAATGTTTTGAGTACGTCCAACTGTTTGCAGACTTGCTGGATTTTCTCCCTATGGAGTTCTTCATATTGAAATTTGTTGCAACCGAGAGGGAAAACATTTTTGAGAAGGGAATATGGGAGTTTAAGCATTTACAGGGCTTATGACCTGTCATTGGCTGGTTTAAAGTGGCCACTTAAACCATCCAATGACAAGTCATAAGCACTGTAAATGCCTAGACTCCCGTATTCCCTTCTCAAAAATGTTTTCCTTCTCTATTGCAACAAATTTAAACTTCCATTTATGTATTTTTTTCCTTATCTTTTTTGTACTTTCATTGATAACCTTACATAAAATTAATTTATAATATGGAAACATCACTAGTCCATTAGAGTTAAGTCTAACTGTGAAAAATATAAAACTATGTAACCGTACTGTATGTTTCATTAATAAAAGAAAATAAAAAAACAATCAGTGTTTATTTTCTTTTTATTTAATTAAATCAGCTATTTTATTTGATTTAATAGCATAATTATACATTTTTACAATTTAAAAAAATTTCACTTGTTATATTTTTACTAAAACTAAAATCCCACCAAGCCACTTTTTGTAGCTTGTTGGTGAAGATTATATTTATACTGACTTAATAATATTATTTACATTTATAAAAACAATGAATAACATATAAAAATTAACAGCCGGAAAGATCAGAATAAACATGTTTATACAAATAATAATATATAAATTTTTTTTTCAATACAAGAAAATATATGAAAAAATAAAATATTTACACCTAAGCTTAAACCTAAACTTAATTTGAATTCCTGCGTTAGTAGTAGGCAAAATTTTTACATGTGTATGTGTGTATCTAGTACTAAACTAAATGACTGCTTCCTTAATCTATAACTTCACTGTACGCTCCTGATGTATTAAATATTGAAATTATAAAATGAATATGCTCCAATCTACAAAACAAACATTATCGAACTACCCACTACGTGATCGGTTGTATTGTGGACTGATGTTTCAGAAACACTGATTTCTTTTGATTTGATTTTTGCACCATTTTAAATCCAAATTAACTGAAAATATTATAGAATAATGAGAATAACAAGAATGCGTTAGAACTGGTAGTGCAGTTAGGAGTAGCAGGCGCCGCATTTAACAGTATGAAAGCTATATGGAGATCGGATATATACTCCACAAAAACCAAATGCCGCCTATATAACGCCTGAATAACCTCTATTCTCTTCTACGGATGTGAATGTTCAATGTACTTCATAGTCCTAACGCTCCTATATACCTGCGTGAAAAATTTCAACGCTTATCAGTTCATGGTTTACCTCTTCGTTCTAATTCTCAAGGCACTCTCTTAATACCCATCCACAATTCCTCTTTCTTCTCTAACTCATATAGTGTCCATGCGGCTCGACTGTGGAATCATCTCCCATCCACCATCAAAGATGTTACTACATTATCTCTGTTTAAATCACGTCTGAAGAAACATCTCCTTTCTCTTCCTTAATCTTTTCTCCTTTCCTCTTTTTTCCTTTTTCCCATTGAGAAATGGTTTTGATTTAAGGTAATTTATTCACAAATATACTTATTTCTACTTTTAAATATCTTAAGCTTTTTTATCTTTATTTTCTATTGAATATGTTTTAACTTGAATAATAATAAAAAAAAAACTGTTATCTTATTGGTTGGTTGGAAGAAATTGCCATTGGCCAATAAGCCCGTCAATGTACAATGAACATTATGTACAAAAAGTTACATAAAAAAAAATATTAAAAAAAATCGTGGCACCTCACTAGGGCCCAAAACAGCAAAATCCTAAGTTTTGAGAATAGGTGTCTCAAAAGAATCTTGGGTGTGCAGTGGTTTGACTTTGTGAGGAATGAAGTAATAAGAGAACGGACGCAGTAAACTCCGGTGACAACTGTCGTCAAGCGGAGGCGATACAGTTGGCCATATATTTCGGATGCCTCCTGATCAAGTTCTCTACATCCTGGACGTCCACTGCTGACTGTTCGTCGGCAGTTTACGCCAGAGCTTCGGGACGACAACCTGACTTGGGAGGACGCAAAAGAGTCGTAGCCGATAGAGATGCATAGAGGCTCTTTGTGGATACCATGTGATGATTATAAAATATAATTGGGGGGCTATTTGAAAGACTACCATTATGCAAACAAAACTTTCTATTGAATTATATAAATATGAATATTTGTTTTGTAACTTGAATTGTAAAAATAAAATTTTAATATTATTGGTTGGTTGAAAGAAATTGCCATTTGCCAATAAGCCCGTCAATGTACAGTTTAAATTATGTACAAAAACTTATGTAAATAAATACAAACTAGCTACAAAATACTTTTTTTATTCCAAAAAGCTCTGTGCTTCCAAATAATCTTACGATACATATATTAAGTATCTTACCAAAAAATACATTTAAAAAATCTAACAAAATACCACCCACAAGAGAGGCAAGCTCTTGTGATAAGATTTAATTTCTAAAGACCTAAACCGCAAAAATGCAAAAACCGAAACGAAACGAAAACGTTCAAACGACGAAATAATTTAAACTGGGTTCTCCGAGACGATTTGGCGGCAGGACAAACGAGCCACATTGCATGAGGTTGTTTTTTCTTCAGTCAACCGTCACGTGTTTGATGTTCAGTGTTCAGTGCCGCGCTGGGCGATGGTAGGTGGAAGCAGATACCGTGCTAGATAGTACCAAATGCCACGGCAACATGTGATGGTATACCAGTCCCTTCATCACGCGGCAGTCACTAACGACGCGAAATAAATCTTGCTCCCGATCGCATTGTTTGATTTTTTATACCCAAATAAGGGATGTGCGATTTGCAATTCACTCTGCTTATGCGTATTAGAATTTCAAAATTTTTGTGCCAAGTTGTTACTATAGAAATTTTGTGTGTAGAGGTTACCGCATTTATATATATATATATATATATATATATATATATTGTTGGATAATTTATATAGCGCCATTTTTGTGAAAATCACCTCAAGGGCGCTGTACTATTAATAAATATCCCAGTACGTCTTGCAGCTACAGAGCGCATGGACGGTTGGGATTCTAGTTCCTCGTTTTCAATTAAGATCAATAAAAAATTATAACAGATAGGAGCTAGATTACAGGACGTCTTGCAGCTACAGAGCGCATAGACAGTTAGAAATTTAGCCCCCATTTACACATTTTAAAAATTGACAAATAAATTTAGTGTATTAATGATACTAAAAAAAAATAAAAATAATATGAATAATAAAAAGGAGTAAGATTACAACACGTCTTGCAGCTACTAAGCGCATAGACGATTGGAATTCTAGACCCCATTTATAAAATTTAGGTATTTTTAAGTTGGTATATGAAAGCTAGATAACCAATCATCGTGCAGCTACAAAGCGCATGGGCGAGTGGAATTCTAGCAAAGTTAGAATGATATCAATAAATTTATAAAAAATAGAGCATAGTAGTAAGTTTGTCAAGTGTTCATGCCAAGAACTAAGCAATAAAAAACTAAATAATTAAAGCACTGTATCAACTCTATTTGATCCATCAACTCCAATTGCATTTGACGACCATTAACGAAAATCTGTATTCAAATCCCCACAAAAATAAAATAAAAATAATTATTCATATTAAGCATTAACTTTGTGTGTCAAACATTTTACTAAATGTTATTAAATATTTGTATATAATCATTTACTGACTTTTCTATGTCTACCGGTTTCGAGACGTACCTGTCTCTTCGTGAAGGCACCAATTAAACCAACATGCTTTTAATATCTAACTATAAATGTTTAATGAAGCAGTTAAAATTAATATGTAATAGTGATAGAAGGGAAATTTCAGATTTAATTATTCAAGTTATTGAATAAGGTTCTTGACAGTCCCAAACTTTTAAATTGTGCGAATTTTTATGTTAGACAGCGTGGGACGAGACAAAATACTTCTTTTGCTGTTGATTTGCATAGTTCAAACTATGCCAAATACTCACCTATTCCACGGTTCCACATGTTAGTAAACAAACACGGAAACTTAGAATTATTTCATTTATCTTTTAACCAATTAAAATTATTACTTTTTAATCACTTCTTTTATATACTTGTTTTACTGTTTATGCTATGATACATCGCCTCTGTTTCTTCAATACTTTTTTATTTAAACCCTTTATTTATTGTTAATTTGCTGCATACCTATGTTATAATTTCTCATTTAATTTTTCTTTATTATTTCCTTATTTTCTGCTGATTTTATTTAATGTATCTATATTTTTTATACTGCGTTCAGGTGTTTTGTTTTATTATAATTGTTTTTCAATATTATTTTATACTTTGTCAAAGGCGTAAGCTGTCGAAATAAATAAATAAATATAGTCCTTCATACGATGTTCCACTGTAATGGTCACCCTATTACACCTATTAAGCTTACCCCTCCCTCCATACCCTCTACTTTTTTCATTTATTTCTTAAACATAAAATATTTTCTTAATTTAATCAGTGCATATTTGTCCTGATCAGTGCATGTGCTTATTAAAATACATGTGTTGGTTTTATATTTTTGTGCTACAACTATGGTGAAGGTGTAAAGTAAGTTTTGCGTGTTGGTTTAATTGGTGTCCTGACGAAGAGACGGGTACGTCTCGAAACCGGTAGATATAGAAAAGTCAGTTAATGGTTATGTACAAATATTAAATAACATTTAGTAAAAATAATTGGTTAGCGGTTGACAACGGGCCGTTTTTAAGACCTTTATTTTCGACTTAATTTTGATTTCTTCTATTGTATTTGATTTATAATACAGGCACGCCATAATAATGTTTTTTTTTATTTTTTATAGTATAGTTTTTTCAATGTATTTGAATACATATTTCATTTCAATATTTCTTTTTTTGGCTGAAATCTAGGTTAACGGTTTATTAATATTATTTATAATCAATTTCGATTATAACAACTCTCCGGTGAGTGAAATTCAGCCTTGTCTACAAACATTTGGACATAGGTGCTCAAAATATTGTCAAAAAACTAACTTATGTTTTAATTTATTCTATTATATTTTTCTTGAAGGGGTACTTGGGAAAAAAATATTGGGAACCACTGATGTAGATATTACATTTACTACTGGGGACTTATGTTGGACTGAATCGTCTTAAGAACCGCATGCGGCTTATGAAAATTGACGAGTGACAGTATTCATGAACCACCCATGCAAATGAAGTCGATTTCTCGACATTGACAATTGAATGCGACATCGTACCTTCCACTGTTATTTTTTTGTTTAAAACGTTCACATTCATCTTTATATGAGTATTAAATTTCTTATTACCTAATATCATTAAAAATTAACAGACGTGATAAATGTTATGATGTTGGTGTATGGAGAAATGTGCAAACAATATATATGTATATATTTTTAATCGCTTCTGAAATTTATCACGATTTTAAAATTATTTTATCCTTCGTTGATGTCAAAATTCACATTTGAGATAATAAATGTATATGAAATAATAAACAGAAAATGTATATACATATTTTTAAATTAAGGAATATTTTAAAAATCAATAATTTAATAATAGCTTATTAATCAATTGTGCCATCTTGATTATAATATGGAATTGTTGGATGGGGTGGTGCGTATGCATTGGTATATTGATATTAAACTCCCTTAAAATAGTAAAAAGATGATTTATAAAAGTAATTTTAAAGAAATCCACAACATTCAGCACGGGAAATCAGTATAAAGTTTTTAAAGATCATACAGTAGACACTATTTACAAATAAATTATGTTTTACAAATTTACAAATAAGTTAAATAAACGAACTTAAAACGAATAATTCACCCAGATACCAAAATAATATCAAAATTCCTAAATACCACACAAGTCATGCTCAAAATAGTTTTATTTTCAAAGGAATAAAAAATTACAACACTCTCCTAAATGAACTTAAAACTATAAAAACTAATATAACAGTAAATAAATTCCAAGTCATTAAAAAAAAAATTTGAACCTCAGTTAAAACAGCATTCTATTTTAATAAGTATAATTGTATTATTATTTTATGTTTTTCATTTTCTTTCCTATTTTTTTTTCTAATGTGTATTCGAAATTATATATGTTCAAATTAATAAATATATATATATATATATATATATATATAACAGTTTAGGTCAATTTCCAAGCACAAGAGCTAGTCTCTTCGGAAAGTGACAGTTTTAACATAAAAAAATTACAAAAGTAGATTGTAATAGAAATAAAAAACATGCATCATTTACGTGACTATATTAATAATAAAAAATAAAAGCTTTTAGAATCCATTAAACGAATAGGTATTACATATTTCGTAGAACATGGCAATGCGTGTTATATATCGAGCCGAAAATAAAATTAAATGTTGTTGTTTGATTAAAAAACAATGTATTATAGCGTTATAAAATTGAATTTTAAAATTGACACGAAAGCCATAGATAAATATGAATTTGTTAGTGTTGCCACTTTTTCATTCGCTTTGTAGTAAAATTGTCGATGTTTTTTCAAGAATAGCAATTTGAACAACTAATCGAGATAACCACTCGACTGTTGTCGAGCGGGTGACAGAATGTCACGTCTTTCCAGCACAAAGCCCCTGAGGTTTCCTGCGAAACATCTTCGCTTCACTGAAATTAGTCCATCCGGGTAACAGCGGACTCATTGTGACTCGACGTAATGGGAACATTCACTCTCTCAATGTATCCATGTTCTAATGTCCCACTGCTCTCCTGGCTACAGACTACTGACTCCCGACGATTGACGAGTGGAATCACATTACAAAGGCATATTGATTTACCGTCACTCAACACTTAAATCTCTCCTTGAAAATATTGTCGTTATCGTCATTAAGCATTTTTCTGGGGCAATTCATTGGTTAAATAAGCGCAGCGTATCTCAGTTATTTGGAAAATTATAAATATTCACGTTTTTATGTTTTACATTTCAGTGAATTAAAAAAAAAAAACTGTCCCAGTAATTTTTTTAATGTTCTACTTGTTATCCTTTATCGTTCCCAAAAAAATAAAATGAGATGAATTAATAAACGTATGTATGTTTATATGAAAATTTAAAAAATACTAATGTCTATCAGTTTGACTGACTGAATTTATTAGCCGTGTATTTTAAATAGCGGAATTATTCTAAAAAATATCATTTCCTTACATGAAATAATGCAGAGTATTAAAATATTTTTTCATGTTATGCTTTACTTAAATGCCATTTATAGTAACCGTGAAAAGCTGTTCTAAAAAACACCTTTTGCTAAATAAAACATGTCAGGAATCGAACGTAAAGTATAATTTATCCGCTGATTCATACCGCATAACGAACATCTTCAATGACGTAATAAAACACATTCTGTATTATATCTAATGTAATTATTATGAATTTAAATTTAATGTATTGTTAGATCCCAATTTTTGCTGAGTAATTACAACCAGAAAAAATATTTCCGTCCGTCAAACAAAAAAAGATTTTGTTTATTGCGTTTTTGCTTTGAGTAAAATATAATTTATTACCATTTTCCTTTTCTCTACCTGTTCCAAGAAGCTTTGTGAAATAAATCCAGGGTGAATTAACTTTATTAAAAAGTAACGATATGTATAACGGCGAGTATGCTAATCGATTTCAGCGAGCGATTGCTAAAATCTGGATTTAACCGCAGAATAAAAGCACTTAATTCGCCGAACTTGAATTTATACGCTTTTTCAATTACAGTCGTATAACCAAACGAATTGCTAATTGAAAACATACGCCACTTTGAAGTAGCGAACTTCAAAAGCTTTTTTATATTTAAAATAGATATCTGTAACCCATTTTCATCAATCGATATGAGAGGGTGAATGTATTCGGTTGTTGTTTCAGAGACTAGAGCTTTTAGGCTCTGATTATTTACCGAGGGGAAGTTTATAAAACTTCGTGATTTTTAGCTACACGATCAAAGAAAAATCTTCGGCGTATGAAAGAAGCATCACCTCCACTTTTCGTATAATCCTGTCATAAAAATACGCTGAATTTTCAGAAACTGTTAAAAATGCGTAAAAGTTGAATTGGGATTTGAAAGCAGTTGCGTCATTTTAGCCAATTTTTCCGTAAACTCGTCGAAGAGCAAAATGAAGTTTTTCAAATGTATCTAATGGCGATTTGCAAACATTCTAATTAATTTTGGAAAATAAAGATTTGTAATACAAATAACAACAGTAAAAATTAGAACTACGTACTTACCTACTCAATATTATTTATTATTTGAAGTCATTATAATTATTTTTTTATTCATAATTTTGTATGTAAGAAACGTATATTTTTATTGACAGTTATTTATGGGAATACATTTTAGTTATCATGTATAATTTTATTTATATGACCCGTAAACGGTAAACTCGTACTAAAAGTAATGTTTTGCTCATTAAAAATAAGGTGCCCCTCTTTTCTTACATTGCATCTAACAATGGGGTATAAGATGTTTACATTTACATGATTCTTATTTTTAAAATCTTAATCTTAAGTTTAAAAAAGGAAAACGTATTTTTTTTAAAGAGTCTTAAAAGCGCGAATTATAAACATTTTTTTAAGATATAAGGGTTTTTTTTTTAAACAAATGGAAATTTCGAGTAGACTGAAAGTCATTATATACATACAAGCCTACTGTCTAAGAGCTTAAATAATAATTGAACGCATCATGCTTAGCGTGTGCATAGATTGTAATTATGTGTAAAACCTGAGGAAAAAATTGTAATTATGTATAGTTAAGTGTAGGGCAAGGTGGTCATTCAATTATATGAAATTTATGTATTTTTTTGTATTTTGAAGAAATTTATAATATTTGTTATTGTATGTATTTATTATCATATTGACATGCATACGACTGGTCTATGGGGATTGTATTTTTATAGACTATTGGTTGACCGTTCATTTAAAAATGCCTTAATAAGGCGGAATAATTGTCTGATTTTTTCACCTTTATAATAAATACAATTAGTAGAATCAAATCGGTGTTTGATTTAAATATTGAGATTATAGAAATTATAATAGTTCCACAAAATAAAACCCAACTTAATAAATACCTAAATATAAATGATATGTTGACCTCCCTCTAGTAATTTTACCCCATGGGTGATCTGGACATACATAAGTCAATATTGTTTATCCACGGGATGTGTATGGGATAGTTTTGTGTACTAGCTATATCTACAACCCTTAGGGAGGTTCATTAGACCCTCTACAGACCCATGTCCTATTTTAATAAAACAGTTTTATTTGCCTTTCAAGTTTGTAGAAGCCATAAACTCAAGTAAGCTCCAATTAGTTCGACATTATTAATAATTTCAACCGCAGCACTGCATAAAAAATACCTAATTAAAATTAATATCACTTTGACCTATCAGAAATTTGATATTTAAGTGATATGAGTTTAAATCAATGCAATGAATTGGTTTGTTTCGAGTTAATCAAATGTTTATCATTGTTTGTTATTTTTATAAAGATGTGCTTAGTGTTAATTTTTAAATGATGTAGCGTAAACCGGGGTAACTTTTACAATGGAAAGTAAACGTGCATCTTCGTTTTCTGTACGAAAAATATAATATGGTTGTTTTTTTTTTTCTAAACATGTTCAATTAAAGATAAAGATACTTTTCGTACAAATATACATATTTTCGTACATAAATATTGATTTTACTTTATACCGTCTCGATATGTACCGATGATGATGGTGTTTGTAATCGCGACCGTGGTATATTTCGGGCCAAAAATTTTCCTTTGTTGCGAATAATTTAACGTTCAAACAATAAACATTTTTTTACCCTAGCTATCCTGAGGTTGTTAATAGTCTATGGTATTATGTCAACGTGACATTTCTCTTTTAAAAGTATTAATGCAATGACATTCTTAGATGTGCTCACTTTTTATAGAAAATGCTTTCACGCAAAGTGTACCAATACATTTTTATTTTTTTATTTAATGCACAAAATACACAATTTTATCATAGAGCACAATTATAGTTTTTTATGTCCCGACTTGTTAGTAAATTCCGTGTTAAGTCGGCGCTCTTCTATTTATAAATCAAAAACACTTAATAACACATTAAACAATATAAAAAATAATCAAAACACTATACGAAATAATAATGGAAAACTATAAATAATAAAAATTTATACATGTCGAAAAATGGAATGCAGAAAAGTTGTATGATAATTTATTTATTTCTTTATTTATTCATTCAAAATTACAAAATTAAATATTTTCAAACTTATTTAATAAATAAATAACAATAAAAATACATTGTAAAATTAAATAGATCAAATTATTATGACATAGAATAACAATCTAGAAAAAAAAGGAAATGTAATAAATAATCAAATTCCAAAGAATACAATGCAAAATAGATAATCAGAAATAATTTTTAAAATATAAAATTATACAAATTAAGAATCACTGATAATCAAATATACAAAATAGTGGTATCAATAAAATCAACAAAATAATAGTAAAATATAGTAGTATTAAAAAAAACAAAATAAGAGTATCATTTAAATCAACAGAAAAAGAATATATACATAAAAGCATACTATACACGGCAATATGTTATTAATAATTTATAGTAATTTTATAATTTAATTCGGTAATTAATTGATAGTAAAAATGAATACAAAATAATACAAAAAGTAATAATAGTAACACATCTACATATATGGTAGAATATTCAGAGTTCTAAATAATTCACAATTAGAAAATGGGAATCAAGAGCGGGTTTCGATCCGTGAGCCCGCGACACTAGCCACGAAACCACAATTAGGTTGACACTGTTCACAGTGTATTAAGTTTCCTCCAGCACCCAGCCAATGACAGGTCATCCTTTAAATTAAGAACTGGGCTGTAATCTCGTGGCTAGTGTCACGGACTTACTGATCCTGCTCTAAGTCCAAACCCCACACTATCACAACTTGATTCCCATTATCAGTAGTTGAAAATGATAAAAAATTTAGGAAGTCGAAATAACGCAAATTTCAAATCACTAAAATAAGTTTTAACATGGCTTACCTTATATTCGTTTAATTAATTATTATTATACTTAACGGTAGATCAAGGACGACTATACAATCAAAATATCTTCAAATCGATAAAACTATAAGCTCATTAAATCGATAAAAATGTAGTTACCCTTCGCGGCTAATCGCGCCATAAACTTGAATATCCCCATTATCTTTATCTACCTTAATTAAACCCCAATAAAAAGCGTTCCAATCAGTTCGTATATCCCGCCAGATTATTCCCATATCATTCAATTAAAAGATTTACCTTTATTTGATCGATATTTTAATGAGATTATTAAAATCAAATAACGTTAAAAGAGACGAGGTCATGTACTGATTGAACATTTTTTCTTTTAGTTTGTTTTTTATTACTATAATATGACATTTGAATCCGTTTTAAATGAATACTTTAAAATAGTTTAAATTTGTTGCAACAGAGAGAAAACATTTTGGAGAAGGGAATATGGAAGTCTAGGCATTTACAGGGCTTATGACCAGTCATTATCTGGTTTAGGTGGCCACTTAACACACCGTGTAACATTCACCATTCCGCCTTTGTTTGAACCTCCACATTTCCTCATGTGTAAAGTGGCCATTTAAACCAGCCAATGACAGATCGTAAGCCCTGTAAACGCCTAGACTTCCATATTCCGTTCTTAAAAATGTTTTCCCTCTCTGTTGCAACAAATTTAAATATAAATAACTCCCTCCGGAGGAAATCCAGCCAGTCTGCAAGCATTTGGACATACTCAAAACGTCGTTGACTTAAATAACTTTGACTATTAATTCTTAAATACATTTTTTGAAGCTTATTATTAAAGTCGATATAAAACATGCTTCTTTTTCATGCTATTTTTTCTCTGATTTTGATGTATTTTAATTATCTTATCCACTTACGGTAATTTATTTTTAATTGTTAGTTAATACCTTTTTTTTGGAATTAAAAAAATATATCTACAATGTGCTTTTAACATTTTTCTTATTCAGTTTATAAACCTGTTTTTTTATGCATATTTGTATCTATATATAACTATTAATGCGTATATTTATATAAAGAACTATTAAGCGTGTTGTCCCGATGTTTATTGATATTTTTTATTACAATATTTGAGTTTGTCCAAATGTTTGTAGACAAAATACTGGACTTCATCCCCTCGGGAGTCATTAAGATTAACAAAACAGGTCCAAAAAGAAGTTTAAAAATTGGAAAATAATTTTCAGGCGTTGCCTAGAATGAAGGTGAAATAATTCAGTCAGATGAATCTCTTCACAACAATAAAGGTTTCAGCTCTTTAACTTCACTAAACTCAACAGATGGAAGAATTGAAGAAATATGGATGTTCAAACATAGGCAAAATGGTGAATGTTACACAGTGTGTAAAGTGGCCACTTAAACCATCCAATGACAGGTCATAAGCCCTGTAAATGCCTTGACTTCCATATTTCCTTATTTAGGGTATTCTCCATCCCTGTTGTAATTTGTTGATTTTTAATTTTTATTTGTATTCTTTATTAATATGCATGCTTTCATTTTTTATTTTGTTGTATCCCAACTCAACACAGTGCTCATGGCCTTATACAGTTAGGGATACGTTTTTTTTTGTAATATTTATCTTTATATGAAAATATATAAATAAATACATAAAAAAAACATTATATAGAAAATATATAAATAAATACATTAAAAAAAACATTATTTCCATATTTTTCCCTTTTTTATTGTCTAAAGTGTACATTTTAGTATTCATAGCATGCTATCATTACTATGTTTGTACTTACCTGTATTATTTTTGTAAATGCCCCCTGGGCGTATAGTAAAATGAAATTTAAAAAACATTTAATGCGTGAGCCACAAACGGTTAAATATTTAAAAAAATCGTTAAACAAATAGTTAAACATTTCAATTAATTGTCTACATATATAATAGTAGTGTAAAGTAGCCACAATGTGTAAAGTGGCCACTTAAACCAGCCAATGACAGATCGTAAGTCCAGTTAATGCCTAGACTTAAAATGTTGTCGTAAAATGTGTTATACACAAATATTCAATGACATTAAATTTAGACTTAGTATTAATTAACTGATCATTGTTTTTGTCGGCCTCGTGGTGTCATGGTCAGCGCGTTTGCCTACCAAGCAAGAGATCTCGGGTACGATTCCCGACATGGTTGAAATGAAAAAAATATTCGAAAGGGTGTTTTCACACTAGAATATTTCATAGTTTCTGGACTGGTATCTGAAACGTAAGACTGATTGGGGTACCAATGCAGTGCTTTATGCACCATTTTTTTTTTTTTTTTTATTGAAAAGGGAATAACCCGCCAAGCCTCTATTTCAGAAGCTTGTCAGCAGGTAGGAAAGAAAGGACATGGAAGCTGTGAAAAATGCTCCACATTACCCAGACCAATTGAGAAAAAAAATATTTCTTAGATTTATTTCTTGCAACTGGCGGGAATCGAACCCGCGACGCCAGTTTCACAGTTAGCCGTCTAACCAACTGCGCCACGGCGCCTGTCATCGGCACCTGTCACCAGCGGCGTCATTAGATGTGGAAAGGGAATGATGATGATGGTGATCGTTGTTTTAAAGGGAAAGTGCTTTTATTCCCTTTTTTGGTTACCTCTTAACGTCTTGACACTCCCAATATGGAAGTACTTGACATTCTCAGCCCTGAGCATGATACCTGTGAAGTGTGAAACGTTACTTCAGTAATATGTCGGCCACACGCTATTATGTACTTCTGTATCGAGTTATGTACCGCCCACGTAGACCACTTTGCTGAAGGGTATACGTATCTACATCTTCCATTCAACAAAACTTACTTAACCCTTTAACACTATTTATACATTATTTCGTTTTACGTCTATATCATCATCATTTTCCTATCCGCACCCAGTGGTGCATGGAGCGTTGTATATTTAGTCCAATCTCAGCGTATTTTGATCATTTTGGTTACATGGAAGGCAAGGTGATCAGTCGTACGCTTCAGGTGCTCGTCCAGAAACAATGAACTATTGCATTGAGGGAGAAAAACCATCTCCGCCCGCTGCTGTTATTGAGTCCTGGAAGCCTCAGTCAGCCATGCTATTTTAACGAATTTACTTTCTACATACATTTTTTTATTTATTTTTATAAAACAATAGCTCGGAAAAAACGTGCAGTAAATAAATATAAACGCTCTATCTACTTGACCTTAATACCTTAATACCGCTGCTGTCACAAAATATTTTTTAATAAAACATTAAATATTTATTTTTTATTATATTTACAAAGTTATCTAACAGAACACATCATGATATTATACTAAAGAAAATACAATAGGGAAATATTGCACACTACGAATACCGATAAAAATATATGAAATGGAATTATAATAATTAATTGTATTCTCAAAATCAATATGGATATTGTGGAGAAATGTTTTCATACATAAATTTTCAAAAAAACTTTTTAAAAAATACGTCGCTAGAAAAACGAAACATGTTTGGCCTTGACAGTTGTGACGTCAAGATACGTAACGAAATTCTAAACAAATTTGAATTGCAGAAACAAATAAACATGAATCGTGACGTATTAGGGGCGTGGCCAATAAAATGACCGTTGCAAAAAAAATACTGGACAGTTTTTCATAGACCTTTATTACTTTGAAAATGTAAAAAAAACTGGTATTTCTCTATTCAACTTTCATACAGCATACATATATTTTTATGTAGAGTTTTTTTTAACGAAATATGGCAGTGCACGATCACCCTTAAAAAACATATTTCACGTCCCACCTGCCAGGAATCGAACCCGGGATCTCAAGCCTGGTAGGCAAACGCGCCAATCATCACATTGCAAAGCGGACTTTCCACACTCGATTTCCTTTGCTGGATTTTTACCTGACAGTAATTGTATAGTCAAAAACACTCTTCCGGGGTTTCTGGTTCTATTTCAAACATACAGAATTCTTCATTTGTTTAGACAGGGACCACATATATACTACAGTATCCCGCGGTAAATAAAGTACTTCGGCTTAAGAAAGAGACTGCCGAGTCTGTAGAGCGTCGCACGTGTGCCGTATCTGTGAATGTATGAATGAGAAAGATAGCCGATTCGGCCGGCAGTATCTTTCTGAAGTCCGATGTCTTTTATTTAATGCCGGATACTGTTCATATTATGATGTTTTTAATTTATGCGCATTTTGTTTATTCTAAGTTGCTGAATTTTGCAAAATGGTATGAACTGATTTAGTATCTAAATAAAAAAAATACATACCTTTATTTTTTCTTTTTTCTCTGCTGCCATTGGCATGTTTTTATACTTTTAAACTACTTTTAATTACTTATATTATATATGTTAATAAAATCAATATATTGCTGCTCTTACTATAATGTGTCATTAATTTTGAAGATGTTTTTTAAATTGACCTAAATTTATTGTATTATATTTCACTTAAAGATTCTTCTCATCGTTTCTTTGAATCCCTTAAAATAAATATGTGTTTATGTTTTTCCTTTTTTAAAAAAAATGTTATTACTATTTTATTTTATTTTTACATCTGAGCATGTTTTTCATTTTTTATTTCCATTCTTAATTTTTAATTACTCTTACAAATTTTATTCATTTTTAATATTATTTCCATTTGTAAATACTCACTACAAACTACAAACCTTAAAATATCTTTTTTTCACTTAAATTTAAATTTTTAAACAACTTTCATTTATGTTTTCTTTTTCCTTCTCTTTTTTATACTTTCATAATTAACATTACATATAATTGCTTTTTAATATGGAAACTTCACTGGTCCATTAGAATTAAGTCTAATTGTGTAAAATATTAAACTTTGTAACTGTACTGTATGTTTCCTGAATAAAAGAAAATAAAAAAATAAAAAATAATAAAAAATAAAAAATACCTTGTGCTTACATACTAAGCTAAGCAAAAAAGCGACCTCCATTAAATAAAATGTTTACAGAGACCAGATACCTACAAGGAAATTCGTGGAAAAAATTAAAATAAATATACTTACGTAAATCTTTTATGCATTAGTTTTTTTTGCGATGGTAGGATGATATGGCGTTTATGGTGAATAAACGACTAAAAATCACGTAATTTAAAAAAAAAATCCCATCACAGATACCGAGAAGGCTACGAAAAAATGGCAACCAGATTTAATAAAAAAATATCCTAAAATAGACTATTGAAGAAAGTTAAAATATTCGTTGGTCTCTCTTATCTTCTGCCCCCACAGATTCCTAGATTTAATAGCGAAAGATGTAATTTTATGACTTACGATGCAAACATTTCATCTTCTACTCTAATCACCTTGGTCCTCGTAGCTCTGTTACCCATTGCAAATAGGAAGTTCAGCCCAACGGGAAATTGGATACAAAAAATGTTTTCTTGCGCGGGGTTAAAGCATTAAATTGTACGGCAAAGTTGCTTGAAAAATGTATGATATTTTTTTAAAAAATAAAAACGAACTACTTTGAACAACGTCACTAGTGCATATGAATCAACCTACGATAAGAGAGTTGTGAAAGATTTTTGATTTACGGTAATTCAACGGACAAATCGGCAGAACTGACTGAGGGGAAGTGGAAGAGAACTTAAGACTTAACACGCAAAGAAATTTTAGCAATACCAAACTTTAAATTCATAGCTCTGATAAAACGAAACGATTTTTTAAAAAATGATTTGTTAAATAGTCTATTAACACTTTTAAAAAATTGCTTTTTCTATTTTTTTTACTTTCAACTAGAATCCTTAAAATGTATCGATAAATTAGCCACTAATGTAATTGTCGACGAAGAACTAAAAATGGAGTAAACGTGGACAGAATATTTTTACTTTTAAAATTCATATTCTACTGTTAATGATAATTTTTTTTTTTAATCTTGCAAAGGTTGTCTGAGCCTTTTGTTTAGTTTTGTCTGGTAGTTTATTGTATAATTTTAGCCCCTAGTTTATTAGTCTCGACTGTCCTTGTCTCGTTTTAGAAGGTTATACGTGATATTTTTCTGATATTCTCGTATTGTGTCCATGTTTACTACAATTTTTTTCAAGTTTAAGATAAGGGAGGTCATATATGAATGAGCCTAATGAGACTGAAATTTTGCAATAAACTACCAGACAAAATCAAACAAAAGACTCAGACAACCTTTACAAAAGATGTCAAAAATATTATCACTGACAATAGAAAATGAATTTAAAAAATAAACATTATTTTGTTGAATAAATGTTATCCGTGAGGTTTTATAATATATTTCAAATAAAAAAAAAACACTGAACATCCGCATTGCATTTTATAAAATTGTCTTTAAGATGTTTTCATCCTGATATTAAAACTCAACAGAAAGTGTTAACTTTCTTAACTTTTATCGCAATGAATGACACCTACATACATATTATGTAGCCACAGAGAGCTGTAAATGGTTTTGGTTAACTTTAGATCATTTCATCAGACGTGTTCTGTTTAAGGTGATAAAATAATTAAGATTCGATTGAAACGTATTAACCTGCGTGGGCTGAATAGTTACTGGTTACTCTCCAATATCCAATTAGACGCTTAATTTTATTTTAATGAGAAACAATTACCCACGTATTTACTGTTGAATCATAGATATTCATTTTTCTGTATTTGTTTTCACAACTTATAAGTGAAAAAGCACACTTGAGGTTATTTTTTACGTTAAAATAAAAGAAAACTGCGGTAAAATCACACTTATTAAATGCCGTTTACACATGGACATTGTCAGGCGCCGTGGAGCAGTTGGTTAGACGGCTAACTGTGAAACTGGCGTCGCGGGTTCGATTCCCGCCAGTTGCAAGAAAACAATCCAAGAATTTTTTTTTCTCAATTGGTGTGGGTGTTGTGGTGTATTTTTCATTACCTCCTTCCATATCCCCTCTATCCTACCTGCTGACAAGCCTCAAAACAGAGGCTTAGCGGACTATTCCTTTAAAAAAAAAAGTTTTGACCACCTACCCGAATCCGTTTTAAATACTAAATGTCTTTCTTCGGATTCACTCATACAAGCAAGAATTTTTTTTTTCATTACGAACTGATTATATTTCTTCCTCTACTAACCAAATTCAGTAAGTAAAAGCGCGAATAAATATTTACATTTACAACTTTCAATGTCCCTTTTAATGTCGGTCTAAACCCCCCCCCCCTCCTCATCAGCTACAAGGTAGGAACAAGGGGAAGTATTAATACAATAAATTAATAAATCCATCCCGAAGTTCAAACCCCTTTACGTCGACACTGATAGGAAACGTTAGTATCTACTCTCTAAAGCACCAAGGCTGGTACTCCAAAGGCACTCGTGGCCATATTATCTCGAGTATTTATGTACAAAATACACGAGAAAAACTGTTTTCTCGTGCCACGAGAGTGGTTCAGAATAGCAGCCCAGAACCCTCCCAGGTGACCCTCAAGGCCGGTCACCGGCGGACCTTAACCAAAGAAACACATGGACGATACAACATTGTTTTGTTCCAGGACTCGACCATTGTTCACGTGTAAACAGCAATTTGTAGGACAAAAAAAAGGTTTCGAGACATCGCCACCGAGATAGACCGGCAGGCTGTCTCCGCGGAACGATGATTACCCCGATCACTGCGTGCGGCCGTTTTGTCCTCGTGTGAACACAGATAGAACGTTGTGACTCGTGACAATAGCGTTTTGCTTGTCGTGAAAGTGTCGCTTCCGTATTTTTTGTCTATCAAAAAAGTAGGCAGAAAAAAACGTTTTTATTACGTATTTAGTTCGTTCTTTCACAATTCCAATATATCTTGGGCTCAAACAGTAGTATTTTTCGCGAACTCGCTCGTAATAAACGCTGTCGCGTATTCATTATCCCAGCGCTCTGTCACGCGTGGTCGAGGCTGTTCATGGAGCTGAGACAAGACAATATTGTCATATCTATTGTATTGTCTACATGTAAACGGCCCTTTGGAACAAACACGATTTTTTCACGAAACCAGATGAGACTGGAAGGTGAGACCACAGACACGCACTCCGTAAGATATAATGGATTCAATGAGCGAGGTATATATGTATCTTAACGTTTTGAAAGGTAGTATGCTTTTGATTTCATAAATCACCTTAAGCCAGTACCTTAATTTGTCGCAGATTCCAACAATATGAACACCCCAGCTAAATTTAGAGCCAATAATTAATCATTAATATTTATGATTATTTACAGCATGAAATAACTGAAAAGCTTGAGAATCGGAGCAAAAATGGGTGATTTAAATGTCAATTGTCTTTTGTATGCCAACGATGCTGTAATGTACTTCTTGCTAACAACAAAGAGGAACTGCAATTCTTGGTAACAAAGGTCTACGATGTATGCAAGAGAAGCGATTTGCTGATGAATGTCGATAAATCGAATGTCATGGTTTTTGAAAGAAATGCAAGTATGACTAAATGTGAAATCACTGTAAATGGAGTTATACTAAAACAAGTAGAGGAATTTGTGTATCTGGGTAGTATGTTCACTAGGGATGGAATGACTGAGAAAGATATTGAAAGAAGGGTAAGTGCCGGGTACAGAGTGAACGGTGCGCTTAAATCGACCATGGCAAATAAATGTTTGTCGCAAGAGACAAAATTGGCAGGTCACAACGGAGTCCTGGTCCCATCCCTGATGTATGGGAGCGAAGTATGGACTTGGAAAAACAGGGATAAAAAAAGGCTGATTGCTGTCGAAATGCGATCACTCAGGCGAATGTGTGGTAAAATTATGTACGATAGTTGCACAAATGTTGAAATCCGTACATTATGTAAGGCTGAGACAAGCATTATCGACAAAATCAAGAAAGGAGCTCTGCGCTGGTTTGGACATGTAGAACGAATGGACAGCAAAAGAACGGCTAAGAATATTTACAATGCGAATGTGGATGGATGCAGAAGTAAAGGAAGACCGAGAAAGACATGGCATGACCAAATCCAACAAATACTTAAATATGAACATGTCAAAAGTCGGAATAATCAGCGCGCGTGCATGAGGAGATGTATGAATGTAGAGGGAGCGAGATCTGTATGCAAAGATAGAGTGTTGTGGCGTTCTTTCCTCTCTGCCTACCCTTACGGAGAAACGGCGTGATGGTTTGTTCGTTTGTTTGTTTAATAGGACAATTACATTTATCTGATTCTATATTTGAATTTGAATGAAGGCAAAAAATTATATGAGCTTGTATTTTTTTAAGACTGATTTCAAATAAATCGTTTTCATTAATAAAAAGATTTATACAACTGAAATTTGTATGGACAAAACCGTTTCGTATAACCTTAACTATTAATTTGTTGTTCTACGTTCTACGAACACAGAAATTCTTCAGTTAAATGGGAACCATAAAACGGAGTTATCTTAATTCGATTCCAAGCAAAATAATTTTATTATTCAGCATCTGTTTCTGTACATATTGCTTTATTGCCGTTTTATTCTCGTCTTGCGTTATTTCAGTTTGTATCAAATCTAAAAATAAACCTGCTCGTATATTTAATGACTTCTCCATTAAACACGAACACTTATAACGGACGGATAGTTAAAACCCACCATTATTTTTGTTTATTTTATCAGTGTATCTTGTATAGGTCAATGGAGTGATAACAGAATAATAGGTAAAGGTATAAAATAAACTAAGATGATCAGATATGTATGTAAATCAAAATCTCGGGTCATTTAAAAAAGAAATGTATGACAAGAGGTATGTAGAATACAGTCGAGGCAGCTTCTGACTAAAAATACTGCAAGTTTGTACTTTATATATAAAAAACAACATTTGTCATATGAGTATAGAATAAATCAACGTGTCTTCCTAAAGGTATCTGAAATCAAGGATCTAGGTATCCTTTTTGATCATAAACTGACATTTATACCCCATATTAATAAAATTACTAATATATCAATGAAATCGTTAGGTTATATTTTAAGAACAGTCAAAGATTTCAAATCAATTTTATCTTTCAAAACATTGTATGTATCACTTGTCAGGAGCATACTTGAATACAATTCAAGTATCTGGAGCCCATTTTACGGAGTTCATTCGTTAAAACTCGAGAGAGTGCAGAGAAAATTTTTACGTTTTATTAACTACAAGCTATCTATTCCTATTGAATCTTTAAACTGTGACTTCTAAATGAACACACTTGATTTGGAAAGTTTATCCAGAAGACGGAAACTGAGTGATTTAATGTTTCTCTTTAAGATAATAAATGGCATGTTGGACTCTCCTGACTCGCTAAACATGATTCAATTCCAAATACCTGTTAGGACTACTTGTCATAATGTCCCATTTCATATAGATATCGTTGCTACTAATTATGCTATGAATTTACCTATTTAAAGATTGCACAGTCTAGGGAACCAGATCAGTTGCATTGACATTAGCCAAATGAAGTTTTAACTTGCTATTGAAGAAATAGTTTAGGATTTTGACTGATGTTTAAGTATTTATGTTCATTTATAAAAAGAGAAAAATAAATGTAAAAATAAATACATGTCAAATTTATTTATAAACGTATGACTAGATATTTGTTTTTTTTTTTAGTTTTTTAAATTTAAATTTTTACATATTTTTTAATTTTTTTAATATATTTTTTAAAGGTTTATTATTTTGTTTCTTTTTATATTTTATTTTTAAAACGGTTGAGAACCCCTGAGCTCTTATCAGGAGACAGTTAGTATTTTTCCTAGGGCATTCAATATACATTGCTACAATACCAACAAATCAATGATTTATGATTTTTGCTATTTCGAATTTACCGCGTTTTCTTTATTTTTATTATTTTTCTACCTAAGTATGTTAAGTATTATATAGAACTCCCAAATCCCAAAGTTATTATATAGAACATTTATAAAACAACTGTGTAATATGTATAGATATATTGTTATTATATTATTTCATAATTTTGTAATAGAACACTGTATGTTAATTGTATTTATGTTTATGTTTATAAAAGGCATTTGTGCCGTATATACACTAATAATAATAATATATAGTAAATTATTTATTTATTTACTAAATGTTATTAAATATTTGTAAATGACCACATACCGACTTTTCTGTGTCTACCGGTTTCGGGACGTACCCGTCTCTTCGTCAGGACACCAATTAAACCAAATTAAGAAGAATTCTTTACGTAAATACTATATCCAAAAATGTATCCAAATTAAGACGGCTGCAAATGGCGGCCCCGACGTTTGACGTTCTGCTCACAATCAACGTACTGTAGGAAACCAGTGTCAATAAAACGGTAAGTGCTGGTTTCTTCCATCTCCGACAGATAAAATCCGTGCGGAGAAATATTCCCATAGATTCCAACTAAAATCCCACTTCTTTAGACTATCATACCCTCAATTTTAAATCTGGAAACATAATATATCACTTTAGTTACAATGTGATTTTTCTCAAGCCTGGGTGTTCTGTGATGTAATTCACCACTGGAATTGGGCCTCCTGGCCTGTTGTGGTGCAAAATTAATCAAATTAATCAAGTTAATCAAATTATTTTTAAAAATACTTAAGGTTAAATCATAATACCTTGTTTTATATGTGCACCCTACACTTATTTAGATAAATGTATGTTTAATAAAAAAAAATAGTTTTAGTTTAGTTAGAATGTAAGTTTGGATATACAATTGTAAAGCGCCCTTGCGGTGATTTTTTACAAAAATGGCGATGTATAAATCAGCCAAATATTATTATTATTAATGATTTGCGCAGGCAACGTTTTGACGACGTTATCCGCCGATACGCAGCGGCCGCTAGATGACGACACCGCTTTTCTAGGAATCTTAAGGATATTTATTTATTTCGACGGCTGACTCCTTTGACAAAGTATAAAATAATATTGAAAAACAATTATAATTAAATAAAACACATGAGCACCGTATAAAAAATATAGATACATGAAATAAAATCAGCTGAAAATAAGAAAATAATAAAGAACAATTAAATAAGAAATTATAACATAGGTATGCAGCAAATTATCAATAAATTAAAGGTTTTAATAAAAAAGTATTGAAGTAACAGAGGCGATGTATCATAGCATAAACAGTAAAACAAGTATAACACTTAGAACATTTTTATAATTTAGAAAAGAAGTGATTAAAAAGTAATGATTTCAACTGGTATAAAAATAAATGAAATAAATCTAAGTTTCCATGTTTGTTTGCTAACATGTGAAACCGTGGAATATGTGAGTATTTGGCATAGTTTGAACTATGCAAATCAAGAGCAAAAGAATTATTTTATCTCGTCCCACGCAGTTTCACATAAAAATTCGCACAATTTAAAAGTTCGGGACTGTCAAGAACATTATTTAATAACTTGAAAAGCAGCACTAAATCTGAAATTTCCCTTCTATCACTAATACATGTTAAATATAACCGCTTCATTAAACATTTATAGTTAAGCTCTTGAATTGGAATGTTTAATTAGAAATGTATAAATCTTAAAAACTTGTGTTGGACCTACTTCATACTGTTTATATGGGTAACATAATGAGGAGACCTATATTGTCTAAATTAATTGTTATTTTCACTAAAAAATAATACGGAAGTCTCGGCATTTACTGGTTTTATTACCTACATATTGTTTAAGTTTTATTTTCCATATGTTGAAAGGGTACACCACTTTAAAAATATGTCCACGCGTTTCCTAGTAAATGTAATAATTCAAAAAGTAACTTACCTACATCAATAATGTCTTTATTTTTCAATTGATTAATTTTCATTTCTGAGAGCGTCATTCCAATCATATTATAGTTTTATTTATTTCAATATCCAAAGACACTTTCTTGCTAATGAAATTGAAAAGATTTATGTGTGAATGGATGATAAAATATTCCTTTTTCAATTAACGGGGGAGTCCCATCGATCGTTAATCACTTGCATCGTAAAATAAATAAAAAGATTTAATTAAAAATATTAGTAAAATACATAAAACGTTAAGTAGGCATTCATTGTCAAAAGTCATAAATTTAATTGAGCGCATTAAGTGAGACCATTAATGTCACTCAAATTTTATTATTTATAATGTGGTGATTGGTGATAGCATTTCGTTGGAAAGGAATATTAATTCATACCATAAACATATTTGAAAAATAATTTGATTTGCAGTTACATTTTTACAATCTTTTGATTTAAGGTATACAAATCGATAATTTTTTTATGAAATGCCAAATTCATCATTCATTTGTAGGACTCACCCGGAAACCAATGCCCGCTGTCGTCTGACATTCTATCGTCTTAAAGACAGTGCCAAATAGTGCGTTCACTGTACGTACAAAATCATCAAAACATCTAAAATATTGATTACCTAGCTCGGGTGTCAAATTGCTGAAAGTAAAGGAAGTAGAAGATTACCTTAATACCCCCCCCCCCACTCGAAAGTAAAGAGGTTGGTTAACCCTTAGGTACTATCAGTAGAGTGCAGATCAGTTCAGAAATTAGATCAGTTCATCAGTTCGGAATGTCCGCACACTGTCATTTCCAACTGGTGTTGGAGCTTGCTGCATAACAAGAAAAATTCTGCGTCTTTAAAATAATTGTATTATTATCGTAGACGTGTAATCTGTATTTACAAACAAATCATCACACTGTTTCACCGTAGTAATTGGCAGGGAATATAGAACGCCTCACCAAAGCAAGACCTCGCTTTCTCTACATTCATATATCTTTTTTTGCTCGCACGCCTATTAGATATTCCAGCTTTTGACATGTCCATCTTTGAATGTGATTTCTCGAGTATTTGTTGATTTGGTCATGCCATGTCAATTTCAGTCTACTTCGTTTTCTGCATCCATCAACATTTACAACATATTTTTTTTAACCCTTCAACGCCCAATTTTTCTTATTCTTACTAAAAACATACTATTATGTTTGCTTTTTTATGCAAATACTGGAAAAAATAAAGAAAAAAACAGTTGATTTTTTTCAGTTTAAATTTCATATTTTATTTTTTATGGACAATCAGGACAATATGCTACACCGGGGATTAAAAGAATAAAAAAACCAGAATGTAAGTAAAAAAAGAAATAACGATTCTTATGGACATCTTTTTATATAATATTGAAAGTTGCGGAAAAAATTATAACTTCAAATCTTAAAAAAAAAGAACAAAGAAATCACATTTTGAACTTAAGCTAAATTACACTTTTGACAGAATACATGCAACCTACTTCTCGTTTCAAATTTTATCAAAATTGTTTACCCTGGTGGCGACTTTTTAAAATAAATTATAATGGCTTGTATGTATACAATATAATAAACTACCTAGTCGCCGAGTTATGAACATATTTGAAATCTTTAATTTAAGTCTTTCTTTCGCTGTCCATTCGCTCTACACGTCTAAACCAAAGCAGCACCCCTTTATTGATTTCTTCGATAATGCTTGTCTCAGCTTTACAAACTGCATGAATTTCAAGATAAGTGTAGCCATCGCCTTTTAGCAGCATTTATTAATATGCATTGCTAAATCTCCCTTTTCAAGTCCAGGAGTGCAATTCTGAACCACTCAGTTTTTCTCGTGTATTTTGTATGTAAATAAACGAGATAATACGGCCGCAAGAGCGTTTGGAATACCAGCCCAGGTTGTTTAATTTATGAAGATACGACTTCTTTTGTAAATTGAAACATCACACTGTTTCATCACAAAAATGACTCGCCTACAGTCTGCATTAAATGCCGCAGCGAGACTTATTTTTGGAATCTCTAAGTTCAGTCATATCACTCCACTACTTCGGGAATTGCACTGGCTACGTTTTCCACAGAGGGTGGAATACAAACTCTGTTGGCTATATAAGTCACTGCACAACTCTGCTCCAGAATATCTAAGGGAACTCTGCATTCCAGATGAACTAGCTGACAGACGTCTTACGCGTAGATCACCTACATCTAGGCTAGGTAATGAGTATGGTGAAGTTGATATATTTCGTCTGTCTTTATATTAAAATACGTTAAGTATTCAAAAGGTTATAACTTAATTTGTATAAAATTTCTTTTTTCTCATGTATCTCTATAATAATATATAAACTTATATGTATGTGTGTATGTTTTCATATGTAAATTTATTAAATATTTTTCTATGTACCCTATACCTATGTTGGTACATTTCCTGATTTTTACTTATTATTGTATCTTTTAGCTTTTCTTATGTTATCTTTAATTTTAACTAAATTTACATACTTATGTTTCACTGCTGCACTTAAATGTAATTTCTAATATATGTAAAAGCCCGTAGGGCGTGTAAATTAATAAATAAATAAATTAATTAATAAATAAATAAATAAATAAATAAATAAAAAAGTTAAAATTAAATTTATATATTTATATAATCACTTTGTAAAGCGCCCTTTAGGTATTATATTGCGAAAATGGCGCTGTATAAGTTATCCATAATTATTATTATTATTACTAAAATATGATGCGTATGGGAGTTTCATTATTTGCACTGCAGAACCTACATCTAGAAGTTTTAGAAAAGTTCATTCGAACAATTTGTTCATTCAGTTTGCAGTGTCATGTAAAGGCTCTAGTGATAACCGTAACTCTGTTTTGGTTAAGTTTCATTAGGTCAAAAGGAAGTAATCCTTCTTCGTCACGTATATTAAAAGCTTCACTTTTCTCTCCTGAATTCTCCCTGTCATCTTTTCATCCCTACTCCATATTTCTTGTTCTAGTGTAGAAACAAAGATACAAATTGTATTTATGTGATTAGGAAACCGAACATATTACCCGGAGAATTAAACTAAAACACGAACCGTTAGCTGAGGACCACAAGATACTTATTTAAGGAGATTAAAGGGGATTTGTGCCCTCAAAATAATGGTATGTCATAATACGGTTTAGTTCTTCAGTAGTTGTTTCATCTTGAGAATATATATCATCGTGTGTTGTTTTTAACCATTTTTTTATTTTTTAAATGACTATTTTCTGCGTACTCAAAAATACATATCTGAAAATATTATTATGGTGAGATTTGAATTATAACTATGATTATGGGATATTTGTTTTCGACTGGTTTGGTTTGTATACATTTTATTCATTTTTATTTACATAATATGCGCAAAATAATGGAAATCATTAAATTCGCATTCGTCATGCCAGAAGTATGGAATCCCACTCAATGTACAATGGAATATTAACAGCACATTATATTTATGAGTCCCATATGCCTATGAGCACAATATATAATAAAAAACAGATAAAACTCTTGCATGATATTTTTTATTATTTGGTAACTACTTACCAAACGACTTTTGTATTCAATAATAAATACATTAATTTTTTTTAAGCACTCACTGGTTAACAAAAACCTGAAGATTACATATTTTGTATGTATTAAAAAATATCTGCTAATAAAAATCAATATTTTATTGAAATAATCAATAAATAATCAGAAATAAGAAAAAAAAATATCGCTATTCAACTGCTATAGGAATGGATTCTTTCATTTAAATAATACGGAGATATAATGTTACTGACCATATTGATTATAAAGTTAATACATCGATTTTATGTAGAAACAATTTTAGTAACGAGCGTTTGTACGCTCGTTTTCAGTACAAAACTAAAGTTAAAACACCAAAGCTCCAATCGAATGAAGCAATAAAATAAACCACTCTGTGCTAACAATTTGTGAGTTTTACTGTTAAAGACGATAAAACATATTTATATATTTGAAAATAACCGTGACGAACCGAAGCATTGAAGGTTAAACCAAATTAAGAAAATAATGGAATAGTACTTACTTCAAAAATAATAAGCAAATAAAATTTAAAACCACGCGCACACAGGTAATGCTATAAAAACCAATTGATTTTATATGCTTAATGAATTCAGATGCATTTTAAATCAATTATTCATATTTCGCTTATCGTCATCAAAAAGTTATACTGTAATAATTTATATTTACATTCAAATTAGAAAAAAAGTAATACATTTAAATGTTTAAATATATACAATAGTTTATTTTCACTTCGCACAATAAAATTTCTTGCTGTACCCATACAGGTTATTTTGTCTAAAATTTGGTTTTCATAAAAATCCGTAGCATAATGGATCTCGAAGTAATGTTTTTTTTTATTTTATTTAGCTTGAAAGCTTTCTGTTTATTAGAAATATAGCCGTCGGGGAATAAGTATACTGTTCCGGATCAAAAAAGCGAGGTGCTTTTTGAGGCTTAAATTGGGCTTCAAAGCTCTTAATGTATTTATTTCATATTATTATAGTAAAACCATATTAAAGCCTCCGGGTAAGTAGATATTTTGATCAAAGATTTCCGGGGTAATAGAGAAAGCTTATAAACATTTCGTTATATTTTATAATGCTGTGACAAAAAGCTATTTATTATATTATAGTTCACAAAATACTACAAATAACATTAATTTATTGGAAATATATGCAAACTCTTCATAACGTCAAATGACGGAAATCTCTATATTTTACCTTTGTTTGCGCCTAGTACGAGTAACACTCGTATATAAAACACTGCATTGGTAATTAAATGCAGGGAATCTTGATCTTTTTATTACATTAAGGAAAGATGATCGGGTATCAGTCAAGGGAATATTAAATACCGATGTGTAAAAACTCCCTTTACATGTAAAAGAATAGTTAAAAACATTTTAAAAAAATTAAAAAATAAGCATTAACAAACATAAGGGACATCAAGATAAGATCTGGACTATTTATTTAGTGCTTGTTTAAATCGCTGTAAACTTAAACCAAAAAAGTCCAGATATTGTTTTGAGTTAACAATACGACAAAGACGGGTCATTGGAGAATTAAGGCCATCGTTTGTTCTTTGCTATTCGATGAACAGTACTTCATTCTTTCTCAACCTACGAGTCGGAATATTGAAGTTTACTTGTCCCAGTAATGATAGAACATCGATTATACCATTTAGTATGCTGAACATATTTATGGAATCAATATTAGTTCTACGTTTTTGTGTATAAGTTTTCCATAGTAATAATAATCTCCAAGAAAAAAAAACAATCAGGCAGAATAAAGTACTTCTTACAGTTTTGGACTCAAATAATGTATAGAAAGCAATGCGATTATTTCTGCATTCAATGTGTAGTAGGCTCACCCCCAAAATAAATGCATTAACTTGGTTATTTCATTTACTACCCTCATAAAAATATTTCATTTCATGTTTGGCAGTATCTTGTTATTGGGAAACGCCGATACGAGATGCTGTAACATATTATTTTTTCTCCCGTTTGCTTTAATTCAGATTACTCTTAATCCTCAGTGCGAGCGGTGAGGATTGCACGGAGTGACTAGTCGTTTCCAGTTAACCTGTGCTGGTTCCAAAAGAGGGTTGCCGTACCTGTAAAACTACCCCATTGAATACACCCTTGGTAAACTTGGAGTGGTGTTGCAACCCTCTATCCTCTACACCGAAGGGTTGCAGACTGCGGACCTTAAGATCACACTGTCGCGATGGGAAATATCAAAAGTTGTGGACTGATTCATTTAGGAACGGAAGGGATGGACATCATTTTGAATGTGCAATTTTTAAAATCTGATAAAACTCCGGTTATAACCACGTAATTTAAAGTTTCAAAAACATACATGCGTTTTCAGAAAAAACCTCTTTTCACAAATATGTTATTGTTTTGTTTTTTCAGTATACGGATCGTCTATTCACATTTCGTATGTGGTTTAGATCTTCATAAATATTAAAACAATATTATATTTATTTATTTATTTTATTCACACTCTTTATCAAAATACAATTCCATGTTCACTTTGCCCAGCTAACAAGGGTACATACCCCGTTCCAAGCTAGACAATTACATTTTAATATATTATAATAGTTAACAAATTTATATAGAGCACAGACAAACAAAATATAAACTTATTCGGATACACATTTTGATTCATATACACACAGCATACACATATATACACATATATATATATATATATATATACACATATATACACATGTACATATATATTTTACTATTAATAGTACTATTAGTGCAAGCTAATTTACATTGAAGATATTCTAATTTTTTAATATTGGCAATTCAGAAGAAAATTTTCGTAAAATATAAATATTTTTTATTTATTTATAATCAACTACAGGGCACGTATCTGTAAGGAAATAGCTAGGAATGTATGTCACGATAAACGCATGTCTCGCTCAATTCTCTCTGTAAAAATGGCGTTATGATAAAAGTTATAATAATAATCACGTTAGACCATTCCTGTTTTTTTAGTTGTAACCTTCAAAGGGTCAATAAAACTAAAAAAATTTACTTAAAATATTTTTTTGTAAATACTAGGCTACATGAAAAAAGGAAGATTAAATAAACTATTTTAACAATGTTTTGAGTATGTCTAAATGCTTGCAGACTGGCTGGATTTTCTCCCGAGGAAGTTGTTCATATTTAAATTTGATGCAACAGAGAGGGAAAAATTTTTTGAGAAGGGAATATGTGAGTCTAGGCATTTACAATAAGCATTACTACATCAATGGCAGGGTATCCCAATATTTTTTCGTTTCACGAAGTGAGGATGATCAGTCTTACGCCGTAGGCACCGGAGACTATGAAATGTCGCAGAGTGACAAAACCAGTTGAAATACAAATTTCATATCAATACGGGAATCGAATCCAAGATCTCTAGCATGGTAGGCAAATACACTGATTGTTTGACTCCCAGACCACGCGGTCTTCTTCCAGTGTTTAATTTGTAAATTCCTTCTAATGATTTATTTTTTTTGGATTAACAAATTTCAACAGGGATGGAGAATACCTTAAATAAGGTAATATGGAAGTCAACACATTTACAGGGCTTATGACCTGTTATTGGCTGGTTTAAGTGGCCACTTTACACACTGTGTAACATTCACAATTCTGCCTATGTTTAAACTTCCACATGTCCTCAACTCTTCCATCTGTTGACTTTTGTGAAGTAAAAGAGCTGTAACCTTTATCATGTGGGTGAGATTCATCCGGCTGAACCATTTCAACGCCTGAAAATAATTTACCAGTATTTTATACTTCTTCTTTTACCAGGTAGTTAATTCAACAATGTTTTGCCTTCTTTTAAGGAAACAACATTTATTTTACGTTACTTCAAAGATATTTGCAAGTATTATAATTTATTATATTATTTTTATACAACGATTTTTTTAATATCATTGGATGTTGCAAACATCTCTGGTTGAAGAGGGATTCCAACTGAATATTATTATTTTTTTCCAAGACATACTTACTATTAAATTTCTGATGCTTTTTTCGTGTTTGTTATATGAACAATCATAGAAACATGTCTGAAACTTTCCAAAACTGTGTTCATCCACTTAACAAATAATTTAGCAAAATATAATGTACGTAAAAAAACTAATGCTTGCACGTGTTTGTAATATAACCTATAATCAAGTCATATGGACGAAAAAACGGCCACAAATTATGGTTATTTATTCATCTTATACTAAATATATAATAGTTTTAACTCCATAATTTATTATTAGCCCACTGATAAATAAGGTCATTTATCGACGGTAAAAGTGATATTACGTATGAGACGGCAATATAATAAGTGACGAAAGTATTTATGTTTATTAGCATAATATATTTAGAATATTATTATTGCACATAATTTTGAACCGCTTCAAAACCATGGCAAACTAGATTTTTTATTGTTTCTAGTTTATTCAATTATTTAGGACAATATATTTATAATTCATTCACTTAAATAACGTGCCTGTTTGATAGCGTGTTCTCGTAATACAGTTTATTTTTTTCATTCTAAATAAACAGCTAATAATCATCAAGAAACGTTTTAAAAAGATGTTATTTTTAAAATAGAAAAATAAATATACTTACATATTATGTTTGTTAGATAATCCAAAGATTTTTATTATTAATTTAAATCACTATTACGGAGATTTGTAAAAAATATATTTCGCAGCTATTGAGGTATTATACATGGTGTTCTTTAAACCCTGTCACAACCGAAACCACGATGATCAGTATGAGCCAGAAGGCATATTGACACATTAAAATATTTTTTTAGAACGAATAAAATTTACGAGAAACGAGGAGGGGAGGGGAGAATCTTTTACACTGTCGACCCCGCGGCCGCGCACCCCTCGCTTCTCCCCTGCAGAAGTTATCAACTATTTGTTTTTTAAATATTTTATTTTTTTATTTTTTTTTCGTTCTAAACATTTTTTCAATATGCTAATATGTCTTTTTGCCCATACTGATCATCGTGGTTTCGGATGTGACAGGGTTAAAAGAACACCCTGTATAATCTTAATGTTCGCACCATGGTATTTATTTATTTTATTAAAAAAATATGTATACAGTTTACGTACATATGCATAAAAGCGCCATATTGCCGTAAAATTTGTCTGTAAGTAAATAGTAATTAAGAGTATAGTCTGTAGATAGACCTTTCAAATCGTTCAATTTGAGTAAATGAGTTTTATATGAACATATTGTTGGTATATTATATTATTTAAATTATAAAACAAAATATTGATAAACATGTATATTTTTTAAGAAATAAAAATTGACTAAATATCTACACTATACTATGAAGAGAGAGGGGTAAAGAAGGTAGGAAAAAGGGAGAAGAAAGGAAAAACTCTTATTGGTATTGAGTGAATGTCGAAATGACGTATTGTAATAACGTTTAATTTCTTTAAATTTAATATATTTATTTATTTACTCAATTTGCCTTTAACAATATAAAAAATATATACATATATTATAACAAAATGAAAAACAGTTATGTAGAAAGCAAGAAAAAAATCATTATCAAAACAAAATAACAAAAGATAAAAAATAAAAAAATTAAATGACAGAGGCAAAGTATCAAAATCCTTTTTTTTACAATATTTGAGTTTGCCCAAATGTTTGTAGACAAAAGACTGGATTTTACCCCCTCAGGGGTCATTAAGATTAACAAATTACAACAGGGATGAAGAATACCTTAAATAAGGGAATTGAAGAAATATGGATGTTCAAACATAGGCAAAATGGTGAATGTTACACACAGTGTGTAAAGTGGCCACTCAAACCAGCCAGTGACAGGTCACAAGCCCTGTAAATGCCTAGACCTATCCCTGTTGTAATTTATTAAGCTTTTTTATACTAATTTCTACTTTAACATTATTGCAAGTGGAGAAGGGTAAGAATTAGAAATAACGAAAAACATATATTCGGTTCTAATTAGAAGACCCATTTTCAGGTTTTTTTAACGTTTTTTTCTGAATATGAAAGTACCATTTGCATGACCTCTTTACATCACATGGACCAGATATGTACGCGGATAGGTACGAGGTACAAGAGGCCGAGAGCTCTTAAGTATCTTTTGATATCGCAAGTCCTGAGGGTGGGAAGAAGTGACGAGAGAAGCGGAGGATACGAGGAAGGGAGAAGCAGAGAGTATTGAAGTGCTATCAAATTCCCCGTATCTAGTATGTAGTATGTAGGAGATCCATACTGTCCCTAAAACTCTTCAGATCGTGGACAAAATTAGTTATACTCAGATTTGCTTGAGCTGCGGTGAGCTGCCTTTTTATTTCATAAAAACCCTTAGCGATTTTACCGAGTTTTCTGCACGCTTATTCTATTTGATATGGCTATGAATTTATCATGACATGTTAAAGGATTTTAAATATTCGTTTTTTAGTTCCGCTGTTTCTTAAAAACATAAAATAAAGTACTATTCATTATTTAACAGTTCAGTTAATTTAGGTATAAAAATACGCCTTTTTTGTATTAAAAAAATATAAATATATGTATGTTAATAATTGTATTAAACTAGTGGATCCGACAGACGTTTTCCTGCCCGAACGTTGGCTTGCCTGCTATCATCTTGGAAAAAGACTTTTCATTGATATGTAGGTACCTGGGTACTTGTTTATGGTTGAATACCAAAACATAAAATAATTCATTTTCAAATGTAGAATTCTTTTTGCAAATGTCAAACTTGGCTCTTTTTACCAACAGCACTATTCATGAATGCGATTTTCAAAAATGTTTTTAATGTCAGTGGTCCAAAACCAAAAATCCAGTAAAAATAAATAAATGGGAAGAAATTATAAGGAATGTAAGGAAAAAATCTGATTGGGATCCATAAAAAGCGAATGTTGTTTGTAAACTTTCAAACTTTTTTTAAACACAAAATAAACAACATCCTTTTATTTTTTATATGCATTCTCGTGCAACCCTGGTAGGTCGATGAAAAAAATATTTACGCTTTAAACATTTTTTTTTTAGATTCGACTGAAAATTTTAATATCTACGTACACGCGCAGTGCAAAGATCTATATTTCGCTGAAAACCGCTCGTAAATCTGTTGAGCTGTTTAGAAGAAGTTATATATGTGAAGAATTATATATATATAAAGATAAAACAAGTTGTATGTTTTTAACATATGTAATCATTTTTACATAGTATACTTAACATTTCATCCTCTCCAATGATGCAAGATGCTTGTGTTTGAAGACGCAGTTATTATCACAATTTTTACTATTAATTTTCTTTTGATTTTAATAATTATAAAAACATTCAAAAATAAGTATTTTATTACAGGAATCGATTTATACAGCATAAAAGTTAGGATAGAGTTAGCTTCAAGTGATTTTTTGCTACAAATGGGCGAATTGAAGGTACAGCGATTTAATATAAATGTTTGTATTAATTATTTTACAAATGCCAAAAACACGTAGTAATCCGTTTTTTACAAGAATGTGATTTTGTTTACATGTTTGTATTTGCAAATATGTAAAATATTTTGTACAAAAAAATTATCCTTAAATATTTTATGCTATTTAAATTGACGTCTCCATTAAAATTAGTAACATTTCACATTATTTATGCCATTGTGTTCGTGTGAGAATCTGTGAGGGACATTTGTATCGTTTATGGAACCGCCAATTAGCCAACTTTTGTAATGAAGAAATTATACAATTAAACTCCGTTTAATCGAGCGGCAGTACGGCACTCGGCCCTAGGTATATGCAAATGGCGGCTGTTCCCAGTCTATCGCTTCATAAAATCACGGAACGGGTGTTTGGTTCTTAACCCTTATCGTCTTTAGGCTCGCGGCCAAGAGACCTTTGTCCAAAAACCGGGGCATGTTTAGATGAGCTCAATTACAGAAGGCATTACACCCTTGAAAGTGGTGCGACATTTTATTTAAAAGCAAAACGCTGTTGGCTCCTTTTATTTTTGCCATAAATGCTGATTGCTCTGGGATTCTGACCCAAACATGTCCGAGAGATTTTTCGTGTTATTTCAGGCAACGGATGGCTTCATTAAAATTTTTAAAAGTCCTGAATTGTACCTACAATAATACATTGTTTTTCAGACTCCTTTAGGTAGGTGTATAAAGAATATCATTAGGTATTTTCGTAATTTATTTTTATCTTTGCTTAATACGATATTTTACTCGTATCCTTTTTCTCTTATCAAACACAAATTTAGGCGTGAATCGTGACATGCGATAGGTAATAACATGTGTTTTTTGTTGTGAAATAACTTCTATTGGTAATACTGTATCTTGTCAAACTAGTGATGGCAGTTTTTAAATTTATTTAAAATGAAACAGTTTGTATTTTTTTTATATTCATAGTATAGTTTTTATATATTTTTATTTTGTTAATATCTGTTTTTAATTTTTGTATTAATTTTTTATTTATTCAATATGTCCATATACTTGTAAATTTCTCAAACTGAACGGTTTGGGTAGGTAGGAAGAAATTGCCTTCAGGCAATATGCCCGACCGTATATGTATATAAAGTGTTAAATAAATATAAAATAATAAATATATAGTTTTTACCACATAAGAGTTTAATATATTATAACACAACTAGTTTCAGGTATTCTAAATTACCCATTATCAGGTGTAAATATAAACTGGGGTAAAAATTACAAAGTGTTTCATTTTAAATATATTCAAAATGTTTTCCCATAAAGTAAATTCTGAAACAATAAATAATATGACAGTTTTTATTTACATAATTGCTTTGAAATAATACCTTTATTAATAATGTAACGACAGGCTCCGTGGCGCAGTTGGTAAAACAGCTAACTGTGAAACTAGCGTCGCGGGTTCGATTCCCGCCCGTTGCAAGAAATAAATCCATGATTTTTTTTTCTCAATTGGTCTGGGTGTTGTGGTATATTTTTCATAACTTCCTTTCATATCCTATTTCCCACCTGCTGACAAGCCCCTAAAAAAGAGGCTTAGCAGGTTTTTCCCTTAGATAAAAAAAACGCCTTGCAAATTATAAAATTTCGGTTAGCAAAACGTATAGGGCTTTTTGTAAAACGACGGATTTACCGCGTGACAAGTTTGGCGACAATTTTATTCACAGAAATTGGCCTTCATGATCCTATGATTTGACGCCATTTGATTATTTTCTATGTCCATCGTCTATGGAAACAAACCAATAACTCTTGAAAATATTTGATTGATCTTAATTTAAATTTATAGTTGTATCGCGCTAATTAATCACCCGATTTATAGATTTTTTGAGTTATATCTACTGGTTATTTAAAATATTTTATTTTTTTTGTTTCGTGAAAATCTAAGTCTCTTACGATTTCAAATGGTAATTATCTTGTGACCGAGTGGAGTTTGGATCAGTCAATCTGTAGATTCGAAATCCGAAACGCTCACATTGGCCACGTTTCCACTCAAAAACTTAATTACTGTACATAACATGTACTTACGAGTTAATAATGAATTAAACTCGTCCGTATCTAGAGTGATAAATACAAGAAACACTTAAACTGCAATTAAACACAACCACATTTGCTTTTGACACAATGTCTAACACCGCTCGCTCGTAAAATTCCGATCGATTAGTCGCACGATCGTGAACACGCAAATAAATTAAACAAAATGGTGTCATTCATCTGTCAAAAATTATGACTGCAATGGCGACACTGGGATTAAAAATTGCGTAGTTCGTCGCCTCGTATCCACCGACATTCTTTTGCCATTAGTCCCGGTAACACGAGAAGAAATATAGCTAAGAAAGCGTAAGAGAAAAAGAAGGGTTATTGCGTTGACAGACGCAGTAATTTAATGAAGCGAGGATTTTCGCGCCCGTTTAACAGATATTGATCAGTAAAATGGCGGCTTGGCGCCACAATTCAAATTCATTTGATTTATTTTAACATACCTATTTAACAACAATATTTTTAGTCTGCCCAAACTTTTGTAGACAAGGACTGGATTTAACAGAGACGAAGAACACTACTACAAACCAAACAAACCAGCCAATGACAGGTCATAAGCCTAAGATACCTGGACTTCTATATTACCTTCTCTAAGTTAAATCCAGTTCTTGTCTACAAAATTTTGGACAGACTCAAAATATTGTTGATAAATCCATCTGGTCCATGAAAAATCTAGAAATTGAAAAAAAAATATTTTCAGGCGTTGCCTAGTACGCGTATGCAAGTGAAATAATTCAATTAGATGAATCTTACCCGCATAAATAAAGGTTTCAGCTCTTTAACTTCACAAACATCAACGGATGAAAGAATTGAAGGAATACATATGTTCAAATATGGGCAGAATTGTGAATGTTACACAGTGTGTAAAGTGGCTACTTAAACCAGCCAATGACAGGTCATAAGCCCCGTAGGTGCCTAGACTTCTATATTACCTTTTCTAAAATGTTCTTTATCTCTGTTGTAATATGTTAATACCTATTTTTATTATCATGGCAGAAATAATTTGATTTATATATTAATTTAATATATTCAAACTGTGGTAGTTTGGATGAACTCAATGAGATTGTCATGAAAAAGAAATATGGACAATTCGGAAATTTGGTAGCAGAAAGAGAATATCGATTATTTTGCGTGCGGAGATTACCCGACATGTTTTGGTTAAGTGTTTTTATAAACATTCAATTATGTTTGGTTTTTATTAAGAAACACAAAAGGTGTAGTAAAAAAATAATGAAATATAAAAAAAGTAGCGCATACATCCAGTTAAAGTTTCTCACAAATAAAATGAAAGTACATTACACAATAAATAAAAAAAAACAAACATATTAAATAAGAAAATAAAAAAAGAGCACCGTAAGAAGGTTGGGGATGAGGAAAAAAAGTGGAGGAGTGGTGGAGAGGGATTTTCATAATAAAGTTGACCAATTCGAAATTTACTTACGATAATAACATAAACATCTTGAATGTTACATAAATTAATTGCACACTGACAAATGTTTCATTTAAGAGTGTTTCAAAAAGTTTTTTTTGAAGTCACAAAATTTTGTATTGAAAATATCTAAATGTGGACAAAGCAAGTGAAATTTAGAGCAGCTACGATAGATTTATTTATAAACATAAGTTTATTGTACATTATTCGAGACAACATAAGTCCCTACTACATGGAACTAAAAGTCCTATGTTGAGATGGGACTAGCAATTAGTTGACATAGACACATGTGTATATCACCACAAATATAGGATCAGAAACAAAAACAATATTTTTTCAAAAAAAACATATCTATTGCACATTAATAATATGGTAAAGAGTAAACTCAAACCATCCAGAAGTTTCCTACTCAAATCCCTCCCACTAAGGAAAATCCAGTCCTTAACTCCTTTCTTGAAAATAGTTTTTGTCCTTGAGAGCTTAATACGCTATTCCAAAATATTGAACTCTCTCGGTGCGATAAATGAGAGATGTCTCTGAGCAAAAGTCGTACGAGTTTTCGATATGACATAATTCATGCTCTGGGAAAACCTCGTACGGATATTTTGCTCAGAGACTATTATTGTTTGACCAGAAGTGTGTAAGTGCTTCTTTTAGGTACAGTTGTCTCATATCCAGCACAGATAAATGAGTTTTGTGAATTTTATTTTTTGGGCAATAGATTATATAAAAATTGACTCTGTCGTGTTGACTTAACGGGAAAATATATTATGTAAACGGATTAAAATTAATCTTGTATTTTTCTTTCCAGGTAAGACGAGTCAACCGTAAATTAAACCTCCCACAAATATGGCGATTAAATCACTTCACTCGGAAAAAATGCAACAATGAACGGTGAGTTTTTATTATAATAAATTATTAAAAATATTATGCGGACGTGCGGTGCGAACTTCGCATAAATTGTGGAATATTTATAAAGACAGAAATGACTTGATAGAAAGATTGATCGGCTTTATAATCCACCGAGGCTGGAATATAAAAGAATACTGTCTCGGGTTTCTCTTTTTGAGGCGATAAAAACAGCGCTTCGTATAATGCAGAATATGAATTAAAAACGAATGAGCTTTGCTTCGGGGTATTGTTGCTTAGAGATATTTCTAACTCGCTAAGATTTATTATGTATGTACTGCAGTTTATCTCATATTACATCATTTATCTTATGATTGCCATAGCAATAAATCAATGGTTCAATGTCCCCCTGGACTTTTCTGAACAGGACCAATTTCTTTGAGTAAGAAAATAATTGTCACTACTTATAGTAGGGCCAATTTAATAGGTCACATTTGACACTTCATCAAAATTCAACAACATAACCTTGTAAAGGCGGTAGTAAAATATTATTTATTTTTTCGAATTTAGAACTGCAAAATTGCTTAACTTTTTTCAATTACGATTACATATTTATTGTAATAATGACAAAAGAAGGTAATTTTATGATTTATTTTCACTAATAAACCATTCTAAACATAAAAAACCTTTTCTTTTCTAAACGTCGTCACAATGTTGCATCAGTGAACCTTTTTTCTTTTTAAACCCTTTTTCTTTTTAAACACACTTTTAAACACCTTTTTCTTTTTAAACACCCAGAAAAATCGAATGTTGATAGTTTTGTTAAATTATGTACATATCTTATTTTGTTCCTTAAATTTAAGATAGAAAATAATAATGGGACAGGGATTCGACTTATGATTTTGAAAATAAAATTACAGTACCTATAAGTACTTTTTCATAGCAACTGAATTCAATTGACATATATTATGTTTAAAGTCCGAATCGATTCATTCACTTTAATCGATGTTTTTAAGCAGGTTACCTCACTATGAAGCCTAAACCGACACATGTCAAATGTGACCTATTAAATTGGCCCTACTATAGTACTCATATTTCGTTACTAACCTGTTCTCTATTAAATATAATATTTTTTGACACACATATCGGATCTTCTTATTTATCGTCTTGCACAATGCTGAGTAGTCTGAAGTCTCCTGGGATATTAGGTGCCAGGTGTATGACACGACTTAATTCCACACGATCCTGGGCCAAGTTACGAGCAGCGTTTAATGAGGACTACGACAGTTCCTTTATTTGGTCAGTCCATCTTGTAAGAGTCCGTCCTCTTGCTCGCTTCTTAACTGTTCCTGTTTTTTTATCAGCTTTTCGAGACTTCTGGTTTTAGCTTGGAATATTTCCGAAATAGGATAAAATCACTCATACCTATTATAAATTGAACATACCTAAATAGTAATCCGTAATTATAAGTCTATGTCATAGAACTAAGAATAATCCAGAAGGAGGGTAGAATCATATTTTAATACATCGGACTTTGTTCGAAAATCCCCCCACTATGCTTGACTTTCGCCGCGCGCATTCGTTATGTCGCCGCGTAATGTTGCACGATGGGAAAAAATAATCATATCACAAATGTAGGGAAAAAAAAGCAATCTGTTAATTTCTCTTAAATTTTATTGTGCACGCGGAAATATTGATTGACACAACAGAGTATATAAGTAAAGGGTCATTTAATAAGAGTTGTTGAATTAATGAACTTTGAACATAAAACGGATATTTTTATATCATGTTAAATCATGTTTGATGTTTCAAAGATAATCTCGGTCAAATGTCCACCAAAGATTTGTTTAATCCGAGGTCCAATTTTCATTAGTTCTCTAATTAGATGAGCAAAGTAGGGTAAAAAAAATTACTGCCCTGGCGACACTAACGAAATTTCCATTTTCTTCGACAATCTGACAGATGGATAAATAATTCAATTTTTAAGTAATGTATTTGCTTCATACACATTCATTTGCTAATCACACATGAAATGTGATCCCATCCTGTTTCTTTAAGATCCTAGCAGTATTTTAACACTTTAAAAGGAGACCGCAATTTGCTGCAAAATGCCCACAAAGACTCCAACGTCTGAGCGTGGGCCATTCCTTTTTTTAGTTTTTATTACTTTGTAGTTATAGTACATAAATATAATATGACACGACGAGCCTATAAGGAAACTAGTTTATATAGAGGTACATAAGTTTTTGTAGTTCATAAGCAAAAGGAAAAATTACCCAATGTTTGTACAGAAAAATGAAAAACAACAAAAAATATCAAGAATAGGTAGAATAGACAAACTCATACTCATGACTGAAGAAATATAAAGTAAGAAAATAATAACAAGGTTCGAGTATGGTGCTATAACATATACACTAATCAAAAAACACCCACAAAACAAGATTTATTTGAAGTACAATAATTTTTCAAAAAAGGTGTTTATCTGCTTTTTCCACGCTAATTTAAGACCTCAAACCTACTTTAAACTTTACCAAAGATGTGATATTTTGCAATTCCTTAGGTAGGAGATTGAAGGTCCTTGGACCAACGTGGAATGAGAGCCTCTGTGCGTACTTAGTTCTTTTTTAATTATGTTTTTTTTCGTACGTTTATAAGATACTTCGCCGCACAATTAAACCCTCTAATATTTACCGCGTGTAAGAAATCATTTTTTTATATCCAATTTCCTATAGCACTGAGCCAGACTTTTAAAAGTTATATTCTAACTCTATATAAACTGTATATGTGTACGTGTTACTTTGATATTTTTTTAACATAAAAAGATTTAGAAATATGTGAGAGAAGAAATTTAAACCAGACAGCTTGAATACGTACAGTACACAGTAACTTACTACGCCCATTATAATATAGCTTAATACGCTTGTTAGTTCTATTAGGAGAATGTCAAAGAGCAGACGGGTGTGAATAACAAAATAAAATTACACATTCTCATAACTTTCAATCTCCGTTAACATCATCTAAATACAGAAACACGATGTTTGTCCCGTGCCAAGTTTTTTTGGTTCGCAAAAATATACATACTTGTAGTCTGAAAATTGTAACATTAAATAGATTATTAGACGGCTATGTTCGTGTATCGTTGAACGAGCTTATTTCGAGACGGTCAGTTGACTTCTGGACGTTTTCTTATAATCCGAAAATGTTTCCTATAGCGTCATCACTCCAAAATATGTACAAAGATACCAGTGTTCAAAAATTTAGGCGCCTTTGCAGGAAATAAAATTATAAATAGAACTAGGGCGTGTATCATCCCACGCATCCGAAATAAGCTCCCTAGATACATAGAGAAAAGTTCTTTTGAAATTGTGTTTTGTTTAAGAGCACGAGACAATATTTTTTTAAATGAACAAATTTGAAATTATGTATAACATCTATTTACAGTAAAACCACCCACCCCTTTCGCGAAACAGTTTATAAAGACTTGTGTCTTTCTTTAGTTTCGCATATTCACTATCAATTTTTAAAAAACTGATAAAGCGAAAATGTAATATTTCTTCACAATCAAACCGCTAAAATAATAAGACTTAGAAGTTTAAGAACAATTTAATAGTAATACATTCAAAATTCCTCTCAAACATAACCATAATACACGCCTCACGTATAGTGATGGTTTGGTAGTACCAAAAGTATGTAATAAGTATGGTAATAGAATTCTCAAATATTTAGTACCTAGCAATTTAAATTTATTGCAGAAAGAACTTAAATTTAACTCACAATGTAACAAGAGTAAAATAAGAGAGTGGCTACTCGATCAAAAGTTTAAATATTAATGGTAGCTAATGTGTAAATATTTTAATTTATCATATATTTTCATGTATTTAAAAAATATATATTATCATAATTTCTATATACATGTACATTCTGATCTTTCCGGCTGTTAATTATACCTGTTATTTATTGTCTTTATAAATGTAAATAATATTATATAAGTTAGTATACATATATTCTCCACCAACAAGCTACCGAAAGTGGCTTGGTGGGATTTTAGTTTTGGTAAAAATATGATAATTGAAATTGGAAAACTGTAAAAATGTATAATTAAATTTATTAAAACAAAAAAAAGTCTGCGCGACTAGTTGTTTTTTTTAATATAATCCATTGCACAAAAAAAATATGTTCAAAACTAATTTATTTATCGTAGCTGCGCCAAATTTTACTTGCTTTGTCTCCATTTAGATATTTTTAATACAAAATTTTGTGACTTCAAAAAAAACTTTTTGAAACACTAAAATGAAACATTTGTCGCGTCGATCACTGCAGAACGAGGCGGATTTATCGCCACTCGATTTCTTAGTTGAGGATTTTTACCCGAGAACTGTCATCGATTCGAAAAGACTCGTTCAGGGTTCTGGTTCTATTTTACACATAGAACTTGTCACAAAACGTTGGTATCTGTCTAGTAATTCTTCCAGACCCTGAAGTTGATGAGAGATAACAGTTCTGGGCAATCCCATATTGAATTTACAATTTATATTGATAAACCCAAGGGAGTTGAATCCAGTTCATGTCTACCAAAATTTGGTCAAACTCAAAATATTGTTCATTATTTAACACACCATTTATATAAACTCAAGACAGGGGTGAAAAATGAAGGAGTGTGAATATAGAAATCAATACGTTTTGAAATGTAAAAGTTTTTAATGGCTGTTAAATAAAAACTCTTCATTTAATTTATTAAGGTTTACTTTTGGGAAAATACTTACTCGTAAAGTGTTTATTATTATTTTTTTTAAATATAAAAAAAAAACATGTAAAATTAATGAACTTATTCCTTCTTGAATTTATGTCTACCTCCATAGCACAGTAGAACATTCAATGAGATTTGATTTGAGTTTTTTTTTTAGAAAATATTTTTTTGCATTCTTACGATTAACCCAAATATTTAATTTTGAAGGTCATTTTTAACGAGGTGTAAAACTCACTATTAGAAAATGGGAATCAAGATGGGAAGAGTGGGATTCGAACCACGGACCTTTGATCCGTGAGTCCGAGACAAAGCGCTAATTCTTCAAATAAATAAGAGGAAAACTAAGTATTTTTAATTGGTAACTTATATTTAAATATAAGTTATTATATCATTTCGATGAGAGTTAAAGTCACAGCAAAATAATTATTCTTGCCTGGCCTTAGTGAGGGAAATGGCGACTAGTAAATGATTATATGATCACCAGCGAGTTTATGGTCCTAATAACTTGTTGAGTTCGCTCCAGGAATATCCCATTCCAGAATACTGATCCCTGGAGAGTCGGGAGAGCTTAATTTATGATTCCCGGAATGAACAATGACAGTGTGTACCTTCTGTTCTCCGTCTCCTCTAAACTATCGACGTCTAGGGCCGTGTAAATTAAAAGGGTTAATTATTCACCGATACAAACAGCTATTTTTGCTTTTTGTATCGGTTTTATACAAAACTATTTTTGTATAGCTGTTAACAATGATTTTTTTTAGTACCTTACTCAAGCTTAAAAAAGTAATTTTTTAAATATGTTTTAAGATTTTATTGCTAAAAAATATTTACTTTGTTATCACGTGCTACGGATTTATTATAATGATTAAGAGAACGAGTGGGTTTTAAGTTTTTTCAGAAACATCACTTCACTATCGCATTCCATGCCGTAGGGCCTGCGTCCGCAAATGCGCGTTCGCCGATTTTAGAGCGCTGTTTGCGTAGAGGTATAATAACTTTTCCTCTCGACGTAGATGTAGCTAATCTAAGCGTAAGACGCCTGTCAGCAAGTTCATCTGGAATGCAGAGTTCCCTTAGATATTCCGGAGCAGAGTTGTGAAGTGATTTATTCATAAGCCAACAGAGTTTGTATTCCCTCTGTGGAAAACGTAGCCAGTGTAATTTCCGAAGTAGTGTAGTGATATGACTGAACTACTTCTTTAGTAAATTATATCGAATACAAATTACAAATCTACTAACCAGGCAAGACACACTTGTAACATGACCTAACTTTTAAATGCTTACTATTCTAATGAGTTTTAAAAAATGATAAATAAATTTTAAAAAATGTGTACTGTAAACTGTGGTGATGGTAAAAATGACGTTCATTTTAATGTTATGAGTGTCCTGACGACGAAAGTCGTTGTAAAATTACAATTTATTAAATAGGGAAATATCACATACTACGAATACCGATAAATATATATGGAATGGATTTAAAATAATCAATTATCTTTTTAAAATCAATATGGATATTGTGGAGAATTGTTTTATACATAAATTTAAAAAAAAGGTTTTTATTTTTAAATACGTCACCTGAAAAACGCGACATGTTTGTGCTCTATAATTGTGACGTCAAGATTCGTGACAATGTTATAAATAAATTTGAATCGTGACGTATTAGGGGCGCGGCAATGAAATGACCGTTTTTCCGGAAATTCAAAATTACAAATTTAAAAATATTTTTTGTGCTGCTAGTAAGTAACAAAACTGTTTTTTTTTTTAACTGGACAGTATTTAATAGACCTTTATTACTTAAAAAAATTGAAAAAAAAGTGATATTTCCCTATTGTATTTGAAATAATATTGCACATCCTTGCGCCTCGGCGTGATAAAATTATGTACAATCCAGTCTCGCATTGTAATCGAGGTTAGCTTGCTCGGTCTGAGACCAGCGCCGGTCGAGTTATTTTAGCTAAACTAATTACTTGTGCCTTGTGCCAGGGCGTGAAGTTTGCTCTGTCGCACATTCTCGAGGTTTTGTGCCTCTATCGAAATTGGCAGCGATGACGTCTCGGTCTGATTTATTTCCCGCTGATCTTGAATTACTGCGTCATTCATCACTGCTAAGGACTTCCTGTGTTCCTGTAACTCCTTTATTCATTTTCACGACTCAATGGCGCTTAATTTACTTGTGACTTTTGTCAATAAATTATTCATTTATTTGTTGATTTGATAATATTCTAGTTTTAGTTACAATAGAATATATTTTTGCATGCGAGCATATAATAATAGTTTCCTTTGTATAACCTTTATAATAGTGATAGTAAATTGAACGTCGTTATGCAGAATGCAGCCAGTCCACAATTTAGAAAAAATGAGATTTTGGTGTTATAACCTAAGTTCAGGAAGTTCAATTCTATGTTCTGCTTAAAACAGCCAGGCCATTTTCATACAAAAACCTATAATAATCACTTTCTAAAAATTCCACGATTTCAAAATGTCATGAAAATGAATGTCGCTTCATACATTCTGAGTTTGTATGAGGTTTCATTCAATATTTATTTTATTTATAAATTTATTGCAAAAAAATAATATACATACTTTATAACGGGGAATCTATATAAAACCAATTAATGTAAAATGAAAACGGAGTGTTCTCTGTTTATGATAGTCTCCATCTAACATGCCACAGATCTGGCAGTTTTCTGCGAAATGCATATTTTAGGTTGTATAGTCAGCTAGCGCTGTGAGCGTTAGCAAATGGTTGTTTCATGTTTTTAGCGATTAAATTTAGAATATTATCACTTTTTAAAATAAAATTGATTGAAACTTTTGCCTGTGAATGTTCCATTTTTCAGATTTTAAATCTCTCATTATTGCATGTTGTATGTTTTTTGTCTACACTGGACCTGAATGCGCGGATTTTTTAGCGCAGTAAGGGAAAGGTTGACAAATATTACAGAACATAACAATAAAACAAATTATAATTCTTGAAATACAATTTAAGTTTTTGCATAATCTACCTATAAGGTTCTAATAATTGGATGGAGAATTAGTTTTTTTTTAATTATCAACATATTACGTATATGTAAAAATGTATCATACTAAATGAGTAGTGAATTCATATTATTAATTTTTTTTTTAAATAATTTTCGATTTGTCAAATGGGTTAGATCAAATAACCATAAACCCTATAATTCTCTTTGATTTATTTATTTATTAACGGACTTAGTCCATTAAAAAATGACAAACACAAATCTTTATAGTATATACAGGTAAAATTGAATAAAATACAAATAAAGAAAGTTAATGCTAAGACAAAAAAATTAAAAAAATACTACCTCAAGACAAGATCTGGTCTATCTTAGTGATTGTTTAAAGACTTACACCAAAAAAGTCCAGATCTTGTGTCGACTTTACAATGCGACACACTCGGGACATTGGTGCATGCAAGCCATATTATTATTATTATTATGGATAACTTATATACCGCCATTTTCGTAATAAAATACCTTAAGGGCGCTTTACATAGTGATTCTATTGTTAAATTAATTTAATTGAAGCTTTTAAATTTGTAATTTAATTAAAACAATTTATTTTGTTGTCACATGCTATGGATTTATTCAAATGATTTAGAGAACAGGTGGGTTTTAAGTTTTTTCCGAAACATCACTTCACTTTCACAGCCTCGCACCTCTGCTGGGAGAGCATTCCATGTCATAGGGCCTGCGACCGCAAATGCGCGTTCACTAAATTTAGTTTCGCTGTTTGCTTAGAGGTATAATAACTTTTCCTCTCGCCGTAGACGTAGCTGATCTAAGCGTGAGACGCCTGTCAGCTAGTTCATCTGGAATGCATAGTTCCCTTAGATATTCCGGAGCAGAGTTGTGCAGTGACTTATACATAAGCCAACAGAGTTTGTATTCGACCCTCTGTGGAAAACGTAGCCAGTGTAGTTCCCGAAGTAGTGGAGTGATATGACTGAACTTAGAGATTGCGAAAATAAGTCTCGCTGCGGCATTCAATACAGATTGTAGGCAAGTCATTTTGTTCATTTTTTATATTTTTTATATGGGAATTGCTTTATTATTTACCTTGCTTATAATATACAAGGTTTATATTTCAAAAATTGTTTTTTTTCTGCAATTAAATATCTTAAAATGTATCTAAACTATTGGGGATCAGGAGGGATATATTAATGTGGGCTAATCAGGAACTTCTCAGCATTTGCTCACGTGGAGAGGAAACCACTTAAAACTCTTCAGGAGAAGCCGGCCTGTTGGCAGTAGTCAACAGGCCTTCCGTTCCACTAGAGGAGTGTTCGGCATTTTGTTCCCTACTTTGGTTTATTTTACCAATTGCCTGCACTATATTGACCATGTATGATACTACCTCTCGTGTGAGTTCTTTACGTGGCGGCCTCCGTGGTGTAGTGGTCAAGACGCTTGACTCACGCACGGAAGGTTCCGGGTTCGATTCCCGGTGAGAACACAAAAATTAAAAATGTGATTTTTCTCAAGCCTGGTTGTTCTGTAATGTAATTCACCACTGTAATTGGGCATCCTGGCCTGTTGTGGTGCAAAAAAAAAAAATGAGATGAGAGATGAAAAATGAGATTACCTATCGCCGATGGGATGTCGCATAGATCTTCACCCAGGCCTCTGCATCGCGCCTCCACCTGTTGTCTTTGAAAGCTGAAAAGGGGGCAATGCATCAACAGGTGAGGGACATCTTGAGGAATTTCATCGTCGCATGGGCAGCTGTCGATCTCTGACATTTTGTTCATTGGTAGACCTGCATAGATTCCATTACAATAATCCATACAAAAAGCCATAGTTTGTACTGTGCCGATCAAAGAACAGCACATTACTATTTCGCAACCGGCGCTACGGAACATTGAATGCCACTTGTTACAGTAACGATGGTACATCAATTAAGCCATTTATTAAATTAAATACAAAGTTATGTTATATCTACGTTTATGTAAACTTGAGATTTTTATCATTTACTCCATTTCTCCGTAAGTGTAGTCTCCCTCCTCGAGGTCAATCATCCATGATATTTTTCTTAGCAGACGATCTTTTACCCAATAAACAATAAATATTCAAGATATATTTAACACTTCATAGGTAAAGAAGAGAACTAACAGGCTTGACTCAGAATAACAGAAAATAGACGTTTTGTCTCTTATCTTGCTCTTAATCATTAAATCAAATGCAATTTTCCACTCCTACTTTCCTTCAACCATCCTTCACCACTCCTTATCAATTTCCTTATTTTCCTTCCCACTATCTCCTTGTTTTGCCCATATTTCTTTTATTTTAATAAATATAGTATATGCATCTTTATATATATAATTCTGCTGTACGTGTGATATCACTAAACTCCTCCTAAACGGCGTGCGGTTTTCAGAGTAATGTAGTTCTTTGCGCTGCGCGTGTTCATAGATATTAAAATCTTCAATCGAATTTGTAATAAAAACCTTAGGAGCATAAATATTTTTTTCATCGATCTACCAGGGTTGCATTCGAGGAGAATGCATATACCAAAAAATGGAAGAATGATGTTTTTTTGTGACATTATTAACTGACATTCATTACATTTTTGAAAATCGTATTTATAAATAAAATTTACCCCGTTTTTTTTTCATTTAAAAGGGCCTTCTACCAAAACATGATTATCTCGGCTTAAAACAAGTTACATTAATTTACAATAAACATAAGAACAACACGAATAACAATATAGACACATACAATAAACAGGTAAGAGGAGCCGAGTTTGACATTTAAAAAAATGATTTTATATTGAAAAATGAATGATTTTATGTTTTGGTATTGAACCATAAACAAGTACCTAGGTACCTACTTAAATTCAAAATTTGAATATTAATAATTTATAGTTTTGGAACTCAATCATTATCAAGTACTTAAGTGCCTATTTATCAATGAAAAGTCTTATTCCAAGGTAAAAGCAGGCAATCCAACGTTCGGGCAGGACAACGTCTGTCGGGTCCGCTAGTTCTTTATATAGTTGAAACCATCGTCGCTTAATTGTAGTATAATTTAGTGAATACATATTATTGGATAGTAGGCCCTACTATGCATACATTTTATAGTTTTTATTTATATTAATTTAACCTATACATCTGTTTGTATTCGAAATAAATAAAATTAAATACCTTTGTAAAATAAATCATAATGACTGTAAGTGTTTAGATTAAACGAGAAAACGCCTTCTCGGCATTTAAAAAATCTCCTCTCGCCGGGGAGGTACTCCGTTTGATTTGTGGTCTCGGTGTTTAATTAATTCAATCAGTGTTGCCACCTCCAGGGGGCGCTGTTGACATTTCGAGGTTATGGAGACGGATTTTAAATATGGAAGGGAACATAATACTTCTTGCCGCCATCATAACTCAATCCTTTGAGCTAAGACCACCCTCACTTTAACTGGTTGATACTTTCGAAAGAGTAGAGTTAAAACCCTTACAGCAATGTAAACAAATTCATTTCATTGGTAGCTTAAAAATATGCAATGGAAAAATATTTAACCGATATAAAGAGTATTACGAATGTTCTTCTTTGTACCCTTATCCATAGTTATGGTACATAGGACACTGTATTAATATTCTTATTGTAGGTAATTAGATAATTTGTAACATAAAAGCAAAATTTTACGTTTCAAGCGCCAGTTCAAATTAACCTTAAAGTCGTGGGATATTTATATTTGGCTGATTTAGTAGCCCCATTGTTGTGAAAAATCAACTCAAGGATGCTTTGAGACTGTCTACTTAAACTTACATTCTAACTAAGTTAAAGCGACATATTATATTTTCTAATTTAAAATTGAGAGTGTGATAAACTAAAGACGTGAGATTTTAGTTGGGATCTGAACTGACTGGGACCGTTGATAATTCGTAAGTTTGAAGGCAATTGGTTCCAGGCAGAGGGGCCGGCAACGGCAAAAGCACGATCTCCGAACCTAGTGTTTGGGGAGCGCCGGATATAAACAAATTTTCTTCTGCCTGAATCGAATGCATCTAAGGGTAGATTTTCTTTGACATGTATTTTCCCTTATACAAAGGTCTGATAGGTATCTTGGAGGCATTTCATTTCATTTAATTACTGCACATCAGCATTTTTGAATTACACACTAAAACACATATTTATATCTTTCTCCATAAATGCTACAAATAGACAAGTCGTGATTTATTAAAATCACAAAATATTATGACGATTTGAATATATGATGTCTATGACATAGTATTCATAAAAGAGGATAAAAATATGATAAGATACCTAGTTTTAATAATTACCCCGCGAAATATTGTTAAAAAAAACTACGTTTTTAAATAAATTACGTGACTCTAATCGAGTTGTTGGCTCGTGTAGAGCCGCGGAGTCAAAAATAAAAACAACAAAGTTCGAACCCCACCCCGACAACAACTTGGTTCCTTTTTTCTAATAATGAGTTATTTAGTACTCGGTTCTAGTAGCTTAAAAATGGTCAAGAAAATATATTAATACTTGAGTAGATCATAAGTTTGCAAATAGGTACTTATTTTATAAAATAAACTCTTCTTGAAGACCACTTTACGAAGTAATGATACTTTTTTGCAATACAACAGGCTTTGGGACCCAATTAAAGTTGTGAATTCCAGCACACTACATACTGGCTTGAGAAGAATCACGATTAATTTTTGTGTTCTCACCGGGAATCGAACCCAGAACCTCTCTCAGAGAATGTGTGGTAAAACTATGTACGATAGATGCACAAATGTTGAGATCCGTACATTATGTAAGGCTGAGATAGGCGTTATCGCCAAAATCAAGGAAGGAACTCTGCGTTGGTTTGGACGTGTAGAGCGAACGGACAGCGAAAGAACGGCTAAAAATATTTACTATTTATTTAGTTTTTAAAAATATGGATGCAGAAATAGAGGAAGACCGAGAAACACCTGGCTTGACCAAATTCAATAAATACTTCAAGATATGTTAAAAGTCTGAATAATCGGCGCGCGTGCATCAGAAGATGTATGAATGTAGTGGAAGCGAGATCTGTATGCAAAGATAGAGGGATGTGGCGTTCTACCCTCTACCTACCCTTACGGGGAAACGGCGTGATGGTTTGTTTGTTTGTTTGATAAAATGAAAAGTATGGTATTGTATATTTGTTCATTGATCATTTGCGATTTTTCTCAAGCCTGGGTGTTCTGTTTTGTGTTGCACCACTGTAATTGGGCCCCCTGGTATGTTGTGCTGCAAAAAATATATAATGTCAAATATGTATTATTCCTCTCTAAATTATACCCATTTTGAATGTATTGTTTATTGTTTGTGAATCATATTAAATAAAATAAATAAATTTTATTTGTATCACACGAAAGGGTGAAAGATAACTCAAATGATACGCTATATAAATATGTCATATTTAATGGCGGTTATGTCGCCATATTTCCCGCCCAATCCGTCTTGTGAAATCGAACACCGGACCTCCTCAGTTAAGTCAGATTACGCTGATAATCTCCAGATTTATGGGGAGAAACGATTATGCTTGTCGCCAATGTCGCCATGTCTTAAGCTTACAAAAAAGCGTCTTCTTTTTCACCATCACAGGCTTGGAAGCCAAATTGAAGTGGAGATTTACAGCACAGAACATCCAGGTATGAGAAAAATCACATTAAATTGTTGTGTTCTCACAGGGTTTCGAACCCCGGCACCTTCGGTGCGTGAGTCACCACTACACCAGGGAAGCAAGTCCAAAATTTTGAAAAAATTAGATATTGATGTTATCGGGTGCAGTAAGGTCAATTCTACGTCCTGCTAAATACAAAAATTGTTTTAATCACGTTTTGAAAATGGTGTCCATCCCAAAAACGGCATTTCTCAATTTGCAGAAAAACCCACAGCACTAGAAAAATCTTAACTTAAAAATGATTTAAACGGGTTAAACATATAATTAGATTCTTGTTTGAAATATAAAAAAACTAATATACTAATTGTTTATCATTTGTTTAAGTCAAAAACATTCCAACTGTTGTGAAGATTTGTTTATTCACTCATTTTTCAAAGATTTTATCATCTCAATTTCAATTTTCTATGGCTGGTTGCTTGCAATTGGGCTTCCTGGCCTGTCGTGGTGCAAAAAAAAAACAAACATTTGTAATTGATTTTTTTTTAAAAACACTCATTGTTTTTGTCCAGCAGACCAAAACACAAATCTGTAGAAATAGGGCTTTCAATTTTTTTTACGAAATAGGCATAAATAGTGAACACAACTTAAGACAAAATTCGTTCTAAAATCCCTTAAACAATTTTTAAAAAATGTGTTTTTCATTTGAATTTTATAAAGGCTTTCTCGGAACTCAAATAGGTACAATTAACTCAATTTCAAAATGGTATGTTGGACAGAAACGAACTAAAGCGATGATGACTTGACCATATAACAATACATATGTTTATCAAACTGTAACGGGTTCTTAAAATTATAAATAAAAAAAATTTAAAAAAAACATTTGGTAAAAACATCAGATAAAAAAAATTCATTAAAAAAATGACAATGTCTGATCAAAACTCTGAAAAGCCTGGACTCCCATATTCTATTCTAAAAAAATGTTCTCCATCTCTATTGTGATATACAGTATAGAGGTATATTTATTGTATATCAGTCTCGTTCCTTTACCCTTGCTATGTATGGGTGTATGAAATTCTAAAAATATTTTATATTGTTATTTATGGGTGTTTTTATTTCCTTCAGTTTACAAAATGCTGTCATAATTTATTACAGGCAATCCGCCCTGATTTTTGTATTATCTCAATTATTAAGAAATATTTCCTAATATTATACATATTTTCTTACCAACTTTGGAATTTTTGTTCTGAATTATTTCGCGTCATTATGTAGAAAAATGATCGTCATTTTAAGAAGGGAGTCTTCGTTTGTAAGTTACCACAGTAACGAATATCGAATATTTATCATCATAATTTTCCACTCCGCACGCAGTGTAAAACATAGAGCACTGCATTGGTATTCCACACGATAACTCGTAATCAAATGCTATCACACCACGGGGCCGCAAACTTATCGTTTTTTTTACCGACTAAATCTAATTTGACAAGTTTTACTAAATATCAAAGTAAACAGAGTAAGTGTGATTATAGGGTCAAAGCGCCAATGAATAACCGTTTAAGGTTCAGCTTGTAGTGAAATCCACATTAAAGGTATAAATTTCATTATTTAAGCGTACAAAATAAAAGAAAACAATAAAAAACACATTAATTTTTCTAAGTACTTTGACTTTTTTTATTGAAATACGAGTATTACAATAATAAAACTTTTAAAATATAGCAGAATCACCAGTGACTGACCACTACTACTACACTTAAAATAATACTCAGATTTAGTTACATCATAACATTATAAAACACCCTAACGCATTAGAATATGCTTATAAAAACACTATCAATCTCAGAACAATAATGGGAAGACGCACTATTACCTTTTGACAACTCACAGTTCAAAACTGATAGATTTGTTTCTCACCAAAAGATGTGTCCGCCTACTGCTTTTGTCATAGTTTCTAGTGTTTAAAGTTTTTTGACTGGGCACATGTAGCAATATTCTTATTATATTGTGTTTCATTAACCAATGGTCATTTACTAGGGGGTGAGTGGTCATTTACTGGTGCTTTGACCCTACATTGTAAATGTTAACGCGACTCTGGCAAAAGCATAACATGTAATATGCAATTCTTTCCATCAAAAAAATAGGTCGGTAATAATTTAGATAATGAAATTGAAGACTCGATCGAAATTGATTCCCGAAGTTTTTTTTTATTTTGAGGCAGGGTACACTGGGCACGTTGAACACACGGGTGTGTTTCACCACCTTTATATTGTAAGAGCAAGTTTGAAAAAGCATCTAAGAGTGGAAAAGGGGGCATGATCATCGCTCACTATTTTATTCCCAAGTAAATACTAACATTTACTGCTGAAGTATGAGCGAATTTTTAATAAAAACCATAGAATTAAGAATAGTCCAGAAGGAGCGTAGAATCATATTATTTTGTTTTTTTTTTGCACCACAACAGGCCAGGAGGCCTAATTACAGAGGTGAATTACATCAAAGAGCACCCAGGCTTGGGAAAAATCACATTTAAATTTTTGTGTTCTCACCGGGAATCGAACCCGGAACCTTCCGTGCGTGAGTCAAGCGTCTTGACCACTACACCACGGAGGCCGCCGTGATTTTTATTTGAATACGTCGGACTGTGTCCAATAATCCCCCCACTATGCCCCACTTTCGCCGCATGCATTCGTGATGTCGCCGTATAATGTTGCACGATGGGAAAAAATAATCATAACACAAAGGTAAAAAAAAGCAATCTGTTAATTTCTCTAAAATTTTAGTGTGCACGCGGAAATATTGATCGACACAACAGAGTAGATAAGTTAAGGGTCATTTTATAAGAGTAATTGAATTAATGAACTTTAACCCTTAGACTGCTAAACAACGATATATCGTTGTTGTTAATCCCTATCATAAAGTTCTAACTAGACTGATGCTGACGTCATAATCCCCAAAAGGGTAAATGAATTCGGGAACTGCTTGTTGCACTTAACCGTCAGTGGTATAAAACATTTTCAAAACATAAAAATTACTTATTCGACGGGTTATTATTCAGTTTCGTACCTATTTCAGCCCTACGGAAAATTTAATACAAAAAATGTTTTCTTACGCGCGGTGAAAATTCGAGCATTAAATTGTACAGCAAAGTTTCTTGAAAATTAATAAAAAATATTTTAATAAAAACGAACTACTTTGAACGACGTCACTTTTTTATATGAATCAACCAATGATAAGAGGGTTGTGGAAGATTTCCGGTTTGCTAATCGTCAATGGAGCAATCAACAGAACAAATCAAGAAGAAGCGGAAGAGAACTTGCGACGTCACACGCGGATTAATTTCGGAAATACAAAACTTTAAAAAATTGTAGCGCTGATAATACAATATATAAAAATTGAAAAAAAAGCTTTGTTTAGTAGTTTATTAACAAATATATATATTTTTTTAAACAACTAAATTTCCTCATTATACATTTATTTATGATGTTTAAATTTGCAGTGTTTTTAAATAAAAGAGAAACGACTAAACACAGGAAACTTCTAGCTAGCCGGGAACGGAAACAGGGAATTTTTTACATTGCAAAAACAGTGAAATAAAAAATAAATCATTTTAATATTTAGAATTTTTAATCCCTTTTATGATATTTGAGAAAAATAATTATATTTTGTGTTTTCCCTGCTACTATACCCGATCCAGTGATTACAAAAATATTGATGTATTTCCGTAATGAATAACTAATTGAATACTTTACCTTTAATACAATAACTCTTATCTAGTAAGGTCCCTATATCACCGGAAAACCCCGTAATTAAGAATGTAAACAAATAAGTAAAGAGCCATAAAATATAAAAATAATTCACCATGGAACCTAAATGATTGTCAATTAGGACGTTTGAATATTAAAAAATCATTTGTTTGATTTATTATAATGGGTACCTACAGTAATGTGAAATTTAAATGTTTTAGCTTTTCATTAGGTAATAATTATTACTCTACAAACAAAACGTAATTATTACTATACAAACTCTATTCTAGAAACTATTCTACAAACAAAACGTAATTGTGGTAAATAAAGTATATCAGCTCGATCTTGATTCAAAAATATTTCAGAAATGCTTCTTCGATTTTGAGCTCTTCGTAAGAGTCATATAAACTATCATCACTATCACTTAGAAGTTGATCGTTATTGTCGAATTCACTTTCGGAATAGGTTGAGTTGCTAAGCTTCCGAGTTTCTAGGTGAGGTATTATTATTTCTATATCACTTTTAATATCCGTTATCATTTTGAATGATATACTTTGTATATTTATTCACAATAAAAAGGACCCTTTGCAGAGTTAACTTGTCAGTTAGAGTAACAAAGTAAGATTAAAAATATATATAAATGTACACAATATGTAATTTACCACAGCTGTTTGTAATTTCAGCAACTGTTGTCTATCTCGCTCAATCCTTTATGCGTGAACTAGCTATTAGTGAAACGGAATATTTTTCTTGGAAGTGATATCAATTTGTGAGACAGTTGTACGAAAACATTATTTTTTAAATTAAAATTATATTATAACATCTACTAAGAAATAACATCACTTCTTAGTACATTTACCCGTTATCGTGAAGTTTCAATCTAAATAACTCCATACAAACATTTGGACATACTCAAAATATTGTTGATCGAAATAATTTGCATAAAAAAATATTTTTTAAGTATTTTTAGGCATTACCTAAGAGGTGAAATAATTTATCCAGATGAAACTCGACGAATTCAATAAAGGTTTCAGCTCTTTTAGTTTGCAAAAGTCAACAGATGCAAGAGTTGAGGTAATGTAAAAATAATCGTGAATGGTGAATATTTCGCAGTGTGTAAAGTCCCTTGGCAAAAATGTGTTTCCCTCTCTGTTGCAACAAATTCCAAGATATATTTTACTCAAATTTTGTTTAGCATGCATTGATGGAAGTGGTAGGTTTTATAATAAGGGCACTTTGCCCCGCAATCAACAAAAAAACCACCATAATACTGTCGTTTCAATAATAACTATTAAAACAATGCGCCTTGAGATTGCTGCGCGAGATCATTTTTGTTTGTTTTTATTTTCCATTAAGAAAGGGTTTACAACCGCTGTACGAGAATGTGTTGCGGGCGGCACGAGTTGTCCATCTTGCTCACTCCACTGGGCTTGAATTAGATATTTATGAAATGGAAGATTTTTCTTGGAATTGCTTTTAATTTTTAAAACAGTAGTGTGTTTGGAAAACAACGTATTCGATAAAATATTTTTAAAATGTATTAATAATAAGATTTCTGATTAGATTCTTGAAAAACTGCGTAGCAGCGTAAGGGTTTTAAACTTAAAATATAAAAAAAAAATATTTGAAATAAAACGGATATTTTGATATCACGTTAAATAATATTTGATGTTTTGAAGATAATTTCGGTCAAATGTCCACCACAGAGTTGTTTAATCCGAGGTCCAATTTTCATTATTTCTCTTATTAGATTAGTAAAGTAAGGTAAAAAAGTTTACTTCCCTGGCAGCACTAACGAAATTTCCAATTTGTTTCTTCGACAATCTGACAGATGGAAAAATAATTCAATTTTTAAGTAATGCATTTGCTACATACACATTCATTTGCTAATACATATGAAATGTGATTCCATCCTGTTTCTTTAAGATCCTAACGGTATTCGTACACTTTGCAAGGACACAACACGGCATAGTTGAATTTTAATCAGGAGTTGCTTACTGAGCGACGTCTACAAAGAAACTAATTGGTCAAAACGTAAACCTACTCATTTATGAGTAGTTTAGCCGCCTTCTGTTTGATGTGCGTATGCGGTTTCTGGACTATTCTTAATTCTATGATAAAAAATAAATAAATTGTTGCTAATTTTTTGGTCTCCACGTTTAATAAACCGATGTAATAATTGAAAATACCTCTCTTTTAGACACTTATAATTTCTTTAATTTTGTGTTGGTTTATAAATTTATTTATATAAAGCGGTTTAAAATTTTTCTAAGAAATATATCCATGGAAATGGGACCGGGGGTCGGGACGTGTTGAACTAAATGGTTCAATACGCCGCGCCATAACCTCTTTGTAAATATAAAAAAAATAACTTCATTGGGCAAAATTCGTTTTATTTATTGGTTCCTTCTTAAACCAGATAACAGCATGCATTATCTCTTAGAGCTAATTACGGTATTATGTTCAGTGTTTTCGAATGTGGTCCAAAACTTATAAAACGCGATTCAACATTCCATTTTGCATTTTTTTTTTAAATTTTGTATTTCAACAAGCTATGAAGTCAACCATACTGATCAATAATTACAACACAGAACATTTAAACTTGAAGAAAAAATCTGCCGTTTTTTTACTTATTTTTTTTTACTACGGTACGCATGGCTTCCGATAACGAGCCTCTTAAATTTAGGACTGCCGCAGTCAAAAATAAAAATCATTTAGAATTTATATAAAAGGGTATTTATGGGAGTTTTCAAATATTACATTTATGCGCCTTATATTATGGTGATTATACAGCTATTAAAGATAAGCTGCGATATTAAATTATTGAAAGACACATTTTATTTTATTTATTTTTGCACCACAACAGGCCAGGAGGCCCAGTTACAGTAGTGAATTACATCACAGAACACCCAGGCTTGAGAAAAATTTAATTTAAATTTTTGTGTTCTCACCGGGAATCGAAACCAGAACCTTCCGTGCGTGAGTCAAGCGTCTTGACCACTATACCACGGAGGCCGCCAATCATTATTCAATCAAAAAGATATGTTTAAAGTGTTGTATTTCTGAAATAACTCCGCGTGTGACGTCAGAGGTTCTTCTCTGACAGTTATCTCAAAGGTTCGTTTACGGTAAGAAAATCAGATATCCTTCACAACTCTCATATTATTGGTTGGTTCATATGAACCAGTGACGTCGTTTAAAATAGTGCGTTTTTATAAAATAAAAAAAAAAAATTTTTTCTCACATTTTCAGGAAACGTTGCCGTACAATTTATTTAATGCTCTTATTTTTACCACGCGCAAAAAAATCATTTTTGTATCCAATTTCCCGTAGAGCTGAAGTTCCTCATTGATACAGTGAACAACCTATAACATAAATTGAAACATTTTTTATGCAGCATACTCAAACTATTGGTGTTTTTTTATGTTTATTGAAACAAACGTAGTCTTACAAAGTTAAATTTAGTATTCTGTTCACTTGGGAATATCTTGGACATTGCCACTTTCTGAACTGTGTATTTTACTCTTTTCCAGTCAGTGGCAACTTTTGGTATAGTGGGCTGGGGAGGTTCCATGGCGTCTGTCATGAAATTCCTAATAAATGTATAAAAAATAATACTTGGGGTGATGCTTCTACGTCTCCCCGCTTTCCCATGTAATGGCGGCTGTACACACTCGTCGAGAACGTCTCGCCGGGAGTCTCGGCCGATGAGGCTCTCGACGAGAGCATATCTTACACACTCGTTTTTTCATCAGAACTGAAGATTCCCGCAGTAATGGACGTATAAATTGCTGCTGCTTTGACCCGGGCGTAAAAAACCGACAAGCGACCGAGACGTCCGAGACCGACCGAGGAGAGGCGCGAAAGAGCAAGGCTTGACGAGAGCACCATGTGCATACTCGATCTCGGCCTGTCTCCGGGTGTATCGACGAGTGTGTACAGCCGCAATAAGACATAATTTCGATTTATGAAGGTACTGGAAAAATTTTAAATGTATTCCCGGAAAATATATAATGTGAGATATTTAAAATCTATATTAAAGAGTGATATGACGATAGAATTTTACTATCGTCTAAATCAAACGTAAACATCTTATGAAATTATGGGCTAAAAGTAAAGACAGACATTCAATCGGTCTTATTATTTAGATTTTGCAAATTAAATTAAAATAACATCAAACAAATTCAAACATTTTTTATAAAGTTTATATTTGAAGCACTAACTTTGTGGTTATTCATTTATTTTATTTTTTTTTGCACCACAACAGGACAGGAGGCCCAATTACAGTGGTGAATTACATCACAGAACACCCAGGCTTGAGAAAAATCACATTTAATTTTTGTGTTCTCACCGGGAATCGAACCCGGAACCTTCCGTCTGTGAGTCAAGCGTCTTGACCACTACACCACGGAGGCCGCCAATAATAAAATAAATAAAACAACTTTGTTTTTAACCACTAATTTTTATTTTTCCCCGACCGGTTTCAAAGCAAACAAGCTTCTTTGTCAAGGTTTACGTATCTAATGAATTGATTTCTTTTTATTTTATTTCCATCATGTTCACTAAATACTACACGTGGACCTAATAAATCAAATGGTTTTATCTTACACGGGTGGTAATTTGATAGAAATAAAATAAAAAGGAATCAATTCATTAGTTACGTAAACCTTGACAAAGAAACTTGTTTGCTTTGAAACCGGTCGGTGAAAAATAAAAATTAGTGGTTAAAAACAAAGTTGTTTTATTTATTTTTTAAAATTTTTTTATTATTAATCCTCATGAATTTAGTCAGAAGTCAAAAAGTATTCAAATCATTCTGGGCGAGTGAAAAAATTACGTTAAGACGGAAAGCATGGAGTTGATACAGTGCTTTATTTATTTAGTTTTTTATTGCTTACTTCTTGGTATGAACACTTGACCAATTTACTACTATACTCTATTTTTTATAAATTTATTGATATTGTTTTAACTTTGCTGGAATTCCTCTCATCCATGCGCTTTGTAGCTGCACGATGATTGGTTATCTAGCTTTCATATTTCAACTTTAAAATACCTTAATTTTGTAAACGGGGTCTAGAATTCCAATCGTCTATGCGCTTAGTAGCAGCAAGGCGTGTTGTAATCTTACTCCTTTTTACTATTCATATTATTATTATTTTGTAATACACTAAATTTATTTGTCAATTTTTAAAATGTGTAAATGGGGGCTAAATTTCTAACTGTCTATGCGCTCTGTAGCTGCAAGACGTCCTGTAATCTAGCTCCTATCTATTATAATTTTTGATTGATCTTAATTGAAAACGAGGAACTAGAATCCCAACCGTCCATGCGCTCTGTAGCTGCAAGACGTACTGGGATATTTATTAATTGTACAGCGCCCTTGAGGTGATTTTCACAAAAATGGCGCTTTATAAATTATCCAACTATATATATATAAAGTATTGTATTCTTCACAAATATTTTGAATGAATTCGCTTCTGTCGTAGAGGGGACAGTCAAAGAACAGATGGCCTAATGTCTCATCGTCATTTTCACAAAGGCACATTGCCGAAGTAAAGACACTTATTCTCGATAAGTGCGAGACAACAACACAATGTCCTATTCTCAATCTTAATATGAAAGAGTTGTTCAATTTTGATTGCTTTCTATTTCAAACCATGGTCGAATGGGGATGGGACATTGGATACTCCTATAAAACAATCCAGTTGAAGAATTCTACCAGGAAATCGTCCCCTCAATATCATCAGTAGGACGACGAAAGGAGTGAGGGATGCTTTCATGAAGGCATGCTTCCTTTGCTAGGTGAACAATTTTTTTTTGCGGAAATTCTGATATGTGAAGGGATCCAACATAATCTTTGCTGAATGCAAAAAAATATAAGATATATCAGTTCACAAATGAATCTGTCATTACCACCATTAATTCCAGATTTTAACGTTTTGACCAGACTAAGAGAATCAGTAAATATTATTGTTAAAAGAATCTCCAGGTGTATAACTTTCATTAAAGCCTCTTATAGAGCATTGCTTCGATGGTAAAAACTAAGGAGTCTGAAGGCAATATGAAAACTCTACTTAATTGAAAAGTTGGAATAAAATAAATGCCGCACTGCAACCTTGGGCAATTTTAGATTCATCAGTAAATAAAAATGTGGAACCAAGCCATTTTTCTCCTTCAAGCCTTTCTTATTTGGTTATAACTTCGGTGAATCAATCGAGCAAATGATTTATCAATACTTATAATGTACCTACTTCTATTTGAAAGAAATGCTAGTCTTTGCATGGTACCTGAAACGTAAGACTGATCACCTCAACTCCACGTAATTAAAATGATCAAGTTACGCGGCGGTTAGTGTACCATGATAGTCTCATACAATATTTATAACATAATAATTACAAATATAGCTACATATTTTAACATTCTTTCCTCAACTCTTTCATCTGTTGACGTTCTTGAAATAAAAGAGCTGAATTTTTTATCAAATTTCACCTACTGGGCAACGCCTGAAAATATAATACTTTTTAATTTTTATACTTATTCGTATACCTAACAGATAGTTTGATGAACAATATTTTAAGTATGTCCAGATGTTTGTAGGCAAGGGATTGAAATGTCCCTAGGGAGTGGAATTCAGCCATGTCTAAAAACATTTGGACATATTTACATGGCTGTTCTTGGCTGTTCGTGTACGTACTGCGTAGCAATGTTTTACTTTCTCATGAATAACATCATGGGCCATAGGTACCGTTGGATATGGATCCGATAAGATTTATGGCTAAATCCAAATATAGAAAATATAATTGCCTGAGAACATGAAATGATCTAGTTGGCGCGATATCATATTTTAATTTACGAGTAATAAATAATTTTATTTGCGTAAATTGACTATGTAATTTGTTTCCATGTTATGTCATACCTGTTTAAAATTTTTGACAAAGACATACATACCAACAAAGATTAAGGAATTATTTAGCCAAACTAGCCGATTACATTCATTTATCTAGAAATCTAGATTAAATCTTAATTGGGGCAAATCTAATACCTACTAATTCTAATTAGACAAATTATTCCTACCTGAGGGTGCGTAGGTGACTGTATTGGAAAACCAAATGCAGCTTATCTCGAACATAATGTTTCACAAAAAGATGAGGTGAAAATATTAGTTTTAGATAGTGATATTGATTTTGAGCAATGGCTTAAAACCCGGGTTTCGAGTTCACGTTCCCCGAGTTTACTTAACTAGTTGCAGAGGGGTCTAGAGGAGAAGCATTTAATTTATTTCTGAATGTCAAATATAAAAAATAACAGTAAATAAATTTATATTATACGTATAAAAAAAAAGTGGTATAAATAATTTTTTTTTTTTATAAAACTTCTTTACAACCATCACCGCTTTCAACGTATCATCATTGAGTCGGCTTCTGAGTTTATTAGCAATGAGACCCATTGCAGAAAATGCTCGTTCAGCTTCCACTAAAGTTGGTTGAATTGTTGTTAAAGACCTTAAAAGAGTATCTAATATTTCAGGTCGATTTTTTGGTGCCCGAAACAATTGATTTTTTTTAAATGATAAATCAATCAGATTTTGATTTTTTATGATTTTCCTTATTTCCATACCGGTACCGGTAAGGGCAGGTATGAAGGTAATAAAAACTTAAAAAAGATATTGTTAGAAATTGAATATTATAGCCAGAATTATCTACTTTTAAAAAAAGAGAACACGATTCTATAATAAAATGTTTCAACTAAAATATTTCAATAACTATTTTTTTTTAAAGTTTAACCGAAGGCATTATTTTACGTAGAAATAAAAGAAAATGTCACAAATTTTTTTGTGATTTAAAATGCTTGTATTTCTTTTTAAAAACAAAAAAATAAGATTTTGCTTCGACCGCTTTCACGTTTAATTTATTATCTTTCAATTATTACAACAAATTTTAATTCAATACTTAGTCTTTATATGAAAATCGTCGCCCCACAGTTTAGTTCAAATTTGAAATGGTCGAAAAAAACTTATTTCAGTTACATAAAACTTCTAAAAATTATTGTTTTTATCTAATTTTTGTTTTGAAACCGGTCAGTGAAAAAAAATTAATTAGTGATTGAAAACAAAGTTGTTTTATTTATTTTATTATGGAGGACGACTAATTTATTTTTAGCGGTGCTGCAATCAGATGATTGAATATAATACGTATATTATAGGTACTTGTACAAGATACATACTTGATATGTATATATGCATACTTAAGTATGTAATACGTACCTGTATCTTTTCACGATTTTAAGTCACGATTTTTATTTTTGGCTTATTGTGTGTGTTAGATTGATGATAAATATGAGATGCTTAACCGCGGAACGAAATTCATTTACTGAGGTGTTATTAATTTAAATTGAGTCTATCATTCCAATAATTTATTGCTTTTTTTCTATATTCAAGAGTATTGGAGATATACGAGTATATCACCTTACTTGCAAAAAAACATTACTTTGGTCAGCTGCCCTGCATTTTTACTAAGGTCGTAACTGAAAAAAAAAACATTTTGGTAAAACTAACAAATCATTTTTGCTTCTCAAATATTAGATCAGTCCGGCAAATGTTCGGTAATGTCACTGAACTCTTCCTAAATGACATAACCGATTTACGTGCGGGGTTTTCGTAGATATTAAAATTTTCAATCGAATTAGTAAAAAAAAGTTACGAGTATAAATCTTTTTTTATCGATATACCAGGGTTGCAGTCGACGATAATGCATTTACAAAAAAAATGGAGAGATGTTGTTTTTTTGCGTTAAAAAAAAATTGTTGTTTGAATTGAATGTTTACAAACAACATTCGCTTTTTATGGATTCCAGATCAGATTCTTTCCTTACATTCCTTATAATTTCGTCCCATTTATTCTTTTGTTACTGGATTTTTTGTTATACTAAAATAATATTAACTGAAATTCAATACATTTTTGAAAATTGCATGCATGAATAAAGTGCATCCCTGTTAGTGAGACGAGTTTGACATTTCGGAAAAAATTCTATATATGAAAATGAATTATTTTATGTTTTGGAATTCAACCATAAACAAGTACGTAGGTACCTATTTAAATTCAATATTTAAATATTTATAATTATTAGTTTTAGAATTGAATTACCTACTTATCAATGAAAAGGTTTTTTCTTTTTCCGAACAGTTTTGGCACGCTTTCACGACACAATCAGTCATCTTTCTTTTGAACGCGATCTGACTTTTCTTTATTAACATGTATTCCCGTATTTTCTGCCTTTATTATGTCATAAAAGCAGTAATTTTTGTACGATTTTGAGCACGACGCCTTAGCCAATTACATGAAGAGATAAAACGAAAAACTAACATTTATTACGAATATATATAGCTTAAAAAATGCAAAAATAAACGTGTGTCCGGCAGGACAATGTCTTTCGGGTCTAAATAATGTAAATTTTGCAATTCAGCAGATACGACTTTTATCCTAAGCAGTGCAGAATAGTCCAGTCATATTCATATTTTCAATCATGCAATATATTCCGAAAAGGAAATATATTCCTCTAAATTTCTGCCAACTTAATTAAAAAATTAAAATTATTGAGTTTAAAAAAAAAAATGATTTGATGTCATGTTCAATAATTTACATTTTTTTACAAAAGTAATACACGATAAGGCGAAAGTACACTTGAAGAAAAACGAAACGAATACAACATCGAAAAAGAGATAACGTTTTGGGCTTGGTGTGGAATAATGAATAATAATATTGATAATTGACAGCTAAAGCACAATATACTCGTATATTAAAAAAATAAGTGAATGTATATATAGTTGTGCTATTGATATCGCTCAAGGCCGTGATTATTACGCTATCTCTATCGGAACATCAAAACGGCATAAAGTAACATCGATATTTATGTACGAAAATATGTATGTTTGTATGAAAATTCAAAGTATCTTCGTCCGAAAAATGTAAACACGTTCTATATAACACGCGGAAAATGTAATTTTACTTTGTCGATAAAATTGAAGATTAATTTAAGTTCCCATTAGAATCCGGGCCCAAGTTCAAAATAATTACCCTAAATCATATTTACACTATCAGCAAGCGTGCAGCGCTGTCGACCGACAAACATAATATGTTTTATATGTAGCTGAACTTCATTACAAAATTTGACAGTCATTGTTGAAAATTTCCTATAGTACAGATGTCAAACACCAAATGGTACATTTGTATTAATTAAATGCCTTACTAAGCAATTTTATGTAAGAATACACGTCAAGGACCCCGCATATTGAATTATTTCAGTGGAATGATGACTAAGAATGATATGAAATGGCTAGTGTTAGTAGATAATAATAATAAACATTCAAATTTAAATCGGGTTGTGGTCCTGCGGCTAGTGTCTCAGACTCACAGACCAAAGGTCTGCGGTTCGAATCCCACTCTACCCCAACTTGATTCCCATTTTCTAATAGTGAGTTGTTTACAACTCAACAAAGTTTAATTATGTCCAAATGCTTGCAGACTGGCTGGACTTCCTCCCTAGGGAGTTGTTCATATTTAATTTTATTTCAACATAGAGGGAAAACATTTTTGAGAAGAGAATATGGAAATCTAGGCATTTACAGGGCCTATGACCTGTCATTGTCTGGTTTAAGTGGCCACTTTCTACAGTGTGTAACATTCACCATTCTGCCCATGTTTGAACATCCACATTTCCTCAAGTCTTCCATCTGTTGATTTTTGTGAAGGGAAAGAGCTGAAACCTTTATCACGTGGGTGAGATTCATCCGGCTGAACCAAATCACCTAATAGGCAACGCCTGAAAACAATTTTTAAATTTTCATACTTCTTTTACCAGGTAGTAATTCAACAATGTTTGATGTCCAAATGCTTGCAGACTGGCTGGATTTCTACACAGTGTGTAAAGTTGCCACTTAAACCAGCCAATGACAGGTCATAAGCCCTGTAAATGCCTAGACTTCCATATTCCCTTCTTAAAAATGTTTTCCCTCTCTGTTGAAATAAATTTGAATATTTACAACTCCTTGAAAATGGCCCTCAAAATGAAATATTTGGGTAAATCATAAGAACGCAAATATTTCTTTAAAAAAAAAACACACGAGACCCACCCTATCCTGAACTCCATACAGTGGAATCTGTTTTAGATAATATAAATGAAATTTTTATAAAATATAATACAAATATATATATATTATATACTTAACTAACTAACTAACTAACCATCACGCCATTTCCCCGGAGGGGTAGGCAGAGAGGATAGAACGCCACACCACTCTGTCCTGGCACACTTCCTTTGCTTCCTTCACATTCATACATCTTCTCATGCACGCACGTCGATTATTCCGACTTTTCACATGACCACTTTCAAGAATTTGTTGTACTTGATCATGCCATGTCTTTCTCGGCCTTCCTCGACTTCTACAACCAGACACATTCGCATCATAAATCTTTTTAGCCGTTCTTTCATCATTCATTCGCTCCACATGACCGAACCATCGCAAAAGACCTTTCTTAATTTTGTCGATAATGCTTAACTCAGCCTTGCATTCTGCTCTAATTTCGACATTAGGGCACCTATCATACATATAATATAATAATAAATATTAATGTAAAACGAACTCTGTTTTTAAACACGAGATTTCACTCTATTAGAGAGGTAAAAACGTCATTATTAATTATGTATGTACAAACCATTTGTAATTTTATACTTATTTCGTCAATAATTATGTTCAATAAATAAAAATAAAAAAGAAAAGACGCGTTGAACATTTATTCCTCCAGGATTTTTTTCACCAGAGTGTGTTTACACAAAATGCTGAAAAATTTCAGTTTTTCCTGGCTTCCCTAACATATGTATCATTTCAGCCATCTAGAACAAGGACGGCAAAACATGTGTTCGACATATCATAAATTGTCGACCACTACCCTATTTTTAAAGATGGTATGTCATATTTGTTTCCATCTTTGGAAATAGATAAACAGACATCTTATAAAATGACACGGCTTATATTCTCTAATCCTATTACAAAATCACACCAAATTTCGCCAGATTATAGATCCGGTAATGTATACATGTAATTTAATATGCCTAAAAAAGCGACATATCATACTTAGACATCTTTCCACTGATTTTTTACATATTATTACTAATTTATACATTAGAATCGGATTGTGGTCCCGTGGCTAGTGTTGCGGACTCACGGATCAGAGGCCCGAGGTTCGAACCCCACTCTACCCCAACTTGATTTCCATTTTCTAATAGTGAGTTATTTACAACCCGTTGAAAATGGTCATCAAAATTGAAATATTTGGGTAAATTATAAAAACGCTAATATTTCTTTAAAAAAAATTTAAATTTTAACGTTATTTTTGTATTGTATGTATTTTGCGCCCGTTCGCTATGCTATGTAAGTTCAACATTTTGATATGCGACAGTAAAGTTATAGTTCGTGAAGTATAAGTTGGTGCCATTCAATTATTATGCTCAGTTAATTTGAGTAGATTTTATCAAAATCACTAATTATTTATTGATGAAATAAAAATACACATTTGGAGTGACTTAACCTCCAAAATAAAATACGTGTTTGGTTTTTTCCATATTTACGATTCGGAAATCAGAGTTCACGTGTAGCTAGAATATTACAGAATTAACTCTCGGCCCCGTTCGTGGCAACTTTTGATACGCAATAATTGGTTTAAACTTCTTCAAAATTATGATTGATTGACATATTTACATGCTTTGAATTAAATTTCTTTTGAAGTGTGTTCGTTAAGTCAACAGTTTAATTCTTGAATTCCTAACTAAACGAATTCAACGGAAATTAATTATAATAAAATTGTAGAAAAGTATTATTTTTAAATGACCACATTTGCGCAAACACATAATCAATGCCATTAGACAAACAGCTTTTGAAAGCGTTTAAAATGTGTCCGAACACTAGAAGGTTTTTACAAACAACATCTAAAATTGGTTTTTGCCTTTTTCTTTCGTGAACGCCTAATAATTTGATACAGTTTTTTATTATTTTCATTAGTCATCTTAAATTGGCACATCATGATCATATTATTGTTATTATTTAGAATGATTAATAAATCGTGTTGAGTGATAAATGAGTTATAGTCCCAACACTTGCATGCATGGAAGTGAAACATGTAACTGGCAGAGGAAGGATAAAAGCCGAGTGAACGCGATCGAAGTGCGATCTCTTCGACGAATGTGTGGGAAATCAATATATGACAGGGTTATATATATATATAGTTGGATAATTTATATTGCGCCATTTTTTGTGAAAATCACCTCAAGGGCGCTGTACAATTAATAAATATCCCAGTACGTCTTGCAGCTACAGAGCGCATGGACGGTTGGGGTTCTAGTTCCTCGTTTTCAATTAAGATCAATAAAAAATTATAACGGATAGGAGCTAGATTACAGGACGTCTTGCAGCTACAGAGCGCATAGACAGTTAGAAATTTAGCCCCCATTTACACATTTTAAAAATTGACAAATAAATTTAGTGTATTAATGATACTAAAAAAAAAAAAAAAATATATAAATAACAAAAAGGAGTAAGATTACAACACGTCTTGCAGCTACTAAGCGCATAGACGATTGGAATTCTAGACCCCATTTATAAAATTTGGGTATTTTTAAGTTGGTATATGAAAGCTAGGTAACCAATCATCGTGCAGCTACAAAGCGCATGGACGAGTGGAATTCTAGCAAAGTTAGAATGATATCAATAAATTTAAAAAAAATAGAGCATAGTAGTAAGTTTGTCAAGTGTTCATGCCAAGAACTAAGCAATAAAAAACTAAATAAATAAAGCGCTGTATCAACTCCATGGTTAACAAAGGGAGATAGATGTCCGAAGAGAATCTTTGGTAGACAGTAGGTAGATATCGTCACCATGTGGTCCACTAGGCTGCTGGAGAATTTCTGGAAACGCACGTGTGTAGACTGGGGGATTATGCCTATTGTTCCAACGACTTGGTGTCTGAATTTACGAATTTACGAAGGGTTACGAATGATGAAATCAGGCGAGAGTGTAAACTTGAGTCAGGTATAATTGAAAATATTAAGAAGGGTCTCTGAGATGGTTTGTTCATATAGAATAAATGGATAACGAAATAATGGTAAAACAAGTATATATGGCAATAAAGAACGGGAACGTTAGACGATGACGACCGAGGAAGACGTGGAATGACCGGATAAACGAAAATCTTAAGTCTGGTCATGTCAAAAGTCAGACAGAAAGGCATGTATGAATGTGGAAGAAGCTGGAAATGTATGCCAGGATAGAAGTATATGGAAGTCCATTCTCTTTGCCTACCCTTAAGGGGGTTGGCGTGATGGCAGTAGTAGTAGTAATTTATAAGTCTTTGTGAGAATCACCTCATCATATTATTTTGTTAATTTATATGAATTTGACATTATTATTTAACTATAGATAATTTATAACGCGTAAGTACTAAATATTTCTATATTATTGTATTTAATATAATAATTGAGAAAGTACATGAAAAAAGAGAGAAAATCTTACAAGAAGGTGCAGATCTCATTTATAAAATATGTTTATTAATTATATACGTGCATAAAATCAAATAGTCACTTATGTCAGTTAGGTAAAATAATTTGTAATAACCTGTTAGTAATAATTTATTCTAATAACTTTTAAAACAGTCATAGAATTCAATTAAGCTAACCAATTTTGAAAATATCCATTAAAAACTTTTTTTTCGTTATTTGTGCATGCTGTGTTCACATATAATTGATGAACAATATCTAAAATAATAATTTGTTATTATTATACCAATATTATATGTATTGTTTGTGAACCAAAATAAATAAAATAGAAAACGAAGGGAAAAATATGCAAAAAGCTGACGGTCGTTTTATTTTTCCTTATTCTTCTTTAGTACATTCGCTTAAGGGTAAACCACGAAGACATCACCAGCCAGCACTTTTGCCTCTTCCTACAATCCAACAAGACAGCGAAAATTCGTCACAGACAGTCTTCCAGGACGGCGAAAGCCCGCCTCGCCGGTGTGAAGGATCTAGGTCCACCACCGCACCCTCGAGACGCTCATTATAGGAGGCTGCTGCGACCGTTCTCGGACTTTGTTGAATTTTAAAAATTGTGTTGTTTAAAAACACCGTTACTATTTTTTTTAATTGTCGTGGTATTTTCGCTGTCAATCGGGTTGTGGTCCTGTGGCTAGTGTCTTGGACTCACGGACCGAAGGTCCGCGGTTCGAATCCCACTCTACCCCAACTCGATTCCATTTTCTAATAGTGAGTTATTTACAACTCGTTGAAAATAGCCCTCAAAATTAAATATTTGGGTAAATCATAAGAACGCAAATATTTCTTTTACAAAAAAAAAAAAAGCAGTTTAAAAATCGCTGTAAAATTAAAAAAAAAAAAATCATTAAAAACAGAAAATAATAAATAAATTGGTGTTTTTTAACGTTGCACAGTTGTTTTTACATAAAATATGTTATGTTATTTACAATGAAATAAATTTAAATAAATAGATACACAAAAAAATCAGCATGTGTTGACAGTAATGAACATGCTTTCGCTTAAGCAAAGAGTACTTTTTAATACTTCAGTGTTAAAATTTCATTTAAAAAATAAATTATTGCCCGAATACATGTTTTGTGATGTTCAGCGTAATGACGAAATTCATCACTATCCTACGAGGGAGGTGAGGGTTTCAGACTCCCCAAAACAAGAATCCAGGTAACTCAAAACAATATGTATCATAAAGGACTTGGGATGCTGGGTCTATAGCATCGTTTCGTGGGATGGCGATGACTTTTGTTAAAAACTAACATATATATGGGTAGAGTGTTATCGGAAGCGTCTGGATTTTATAACAATGTTTTGTTTTTGAAATTATTTAAATACGTATATTTTATTTATTAGTTAAGGCATAACTAGATGTTAAAATTTTATTTTTATAGTCATCTAAAATTAATACAATACAACTGATTTCGTTTTTATCAACTTTCATTTAAGAACACACTGTAATCTTGTGCAAGGGTTGGATTTTACGTCCAGTTGCATTACGGTTTACCCTCACCCTCTTTGGGGGTACTATTCTCCACTAAATAATTGGAGCTCCCTTTAACGCCCTTCCAGAGTGACCTTATCTGAAATTCGTTAAAAGTAGTACTTCCAAATTCGAAAATTAATCGGCTTAGAATTTCATCAAAATGAATAAATTATCACCAGATTTCATTCAGTTTGATGAAAATCAGTATCGAAAGGTAGAAGCTGAATTATTTCTGAAAACATTTCGTTCAAAATAAAGTAGTGAAAAACAATTGTTTTTAATATTTTTTCTTAATTTGTTTTTGGTGAGTATACAGCTATTCTACATAAGTAGGGCGGTATTACGTGCATAATGAGGAAGTTCTTTTTTTTTTAGATGACTATCAAACCGGAACAATAGTTAAAAAGAAAAATAAATGTGTACCGTATTATCATCGAAATATACTTTTTTAAAGTTTAGTAATTTTAAACATCCTCATCAAAATTTCGAAATTATACCGCCCGCAACGTCACTAGTTCAAGTCGATGAGTCTTTCTGATATTTATGAAATGGAAAGCCATTTACGTTTAATATATTTTGACAACTACGGAGCTCTACTTTTAAATGTCACGACACTTACCGACGAGAACTAGTGACCTCACGGGCGGAGTAATTTCAATATTTAAAAAAAATACAATCATAGTGAAAAAATATGGATACCTAAAAATAAAAACATAAATATTTTTTGGCTTACTTAAACAAATATTTTATCAAATGTTATTAAATATTTGTATATAACCATATACCGATTTTTCAATGTCTACCGGTATCGAGACGTACCCGTCTCTTCGTCAGGACACCAATTAAACCATCATGCAAAACCCACTATACACCTTCACCATAGTTGTTGCACAAAAATAAAAAACCAATACGGCATGCATTTTAATAAGCACATGTACTGATTAGAATACTGATAAAATTCTAAAAATATTATATATATGTTGTTTGAGAAATAGTTGGAAAAAGTAGTAACTACTTTTTTTAGTAGGTATTTCAATCTTTTTTTTTTTTTTTTTTTTTTTTTTTGTGGGGGGGAAATCCCTTATGGACATCCATCTCTGGATAGTGCCGGACTCGCACCGGCTAAAACCCCCCTTTTCTCCTTGCAGTCGTGTTCCCGCCTTACGGCCTACCACGATGCTGCTTGTGTCTTTATTCGTGTTGTCTTTCATCTTCTTCTTTTTTCGGGATAATTTTTTCCATGTAACCAGCTGCATTCTTCCAGTTTGTCTCGCTTTGGAGCATGATTTTCACCAAGTTGTCTGGTGTTACTTCTTGATGCCCCATTTGCTGCATCATCGTTTGTCTTTCCGGTGACCATTTTGGGCAGCGGAATAGCGTGTGCTCCGCATCGTCTGTCTCCGCCTCGCAGTACACACATGCCTCCGTTGTGGCTTTTTGGATTTTTTTGAGATACTTACCGAACACTCCATGTCCCGTCATGCACTGAGTCATTCGGAAGGTTACTTCTCCATGCTTACGCATCAGCCATGGTTCAACATTTTTAATTAGTCTATGCGTCCACCTTCCACCGGTTGCCTCCGACCATGCTTGTTGCCACTCCAGCAATGTTTTTTTCCTCTCAGATTTTTTGTCTTCTTCAGTTGTCATGTTGTACTGTCTGTAAAGTCTGTCTCTTTCTTTTGCCAGCAGTTCTATTGGGATCAAATCCGCTAGTACTAGGGCAGCGTCTGTCGACACCGTTCTGTATCCACTGCACACTCTGAGTGCTATCAATTTTTGGGTGGATCTGATTTCTTGACGATTTTGGGTCATATTTACCTTGTTTGCCCATATTGGCGCTGCATACAGGACGATGGATTGGGTTGCCATTGCCATTACTCTTCTTTTCCCTGCGCTTGCCCCTCTTGTGTTTGGTAGTATTGTACTTAGGGCCCTTATGGTTTTTTGCGCTTTTTCGCAGACTTTTTTTACATGTTCTTTCATGGCCAGGCGTTTATCTATTATTACCCCTAGATATGTTACACTTTTTACTGGCTTGATCTTTACTCCGCCGATCTCAAATGTCAAATCGGGAATGCCCTTTTTTTCCCCTAGTATAATAGCTTCTGTTTTTTTTGGTGCAATCTCCAGTTTGTTCTTCTCCATCCAGAGGTTGACTGAGTGTAGCGCCCTATTAGTTTTAGCCATTAACTCTCTTTTGGTCGCTGCTGTAACGGATATTGCTAGGTCGTCAGCATAGCATACAAATTCTACACCTTCTGAGACGTCCACCTCCATCACGTCATCATATAGAACATTCCACAAAGTTGGCCCTACGACCGATCCCTGCGGAACA